>NC_134687.1:56919102-57164102 GCF_050947455.1 Rhinoderma darwinii
GACTCAGCCTCCTGTCCTCAACTCATTACTTACCAGCTGCTTTTCTTTTCTTCAGGAGAGAGCGTTCGGCCGCTCCTCCCGCAGTCCTCCAGGTTCCCTATGCTCCTCTCTGGCGGCGCGTGCAGCGTCACAGAGGGGGAGTGTACTAGCAGACGTGCGCCTATCGTGCTGCACGTCTGCTAGGCAAAGTACTCTCCCCTGCCTTCCCCACGCATCCCCCCTGGCCCTGCCACAATATGCCGCCCCCCGTTTTTAGCTCGGTGGCGCCGCCTGAGGCCGCTGCCTCACCTCACCTAATGGCAGGTGCGGCCCTGCCTGCAGCCATAAACTTCACAGGGATACAGTGTATTAGTACCAGGTACTCTTGGGGCATTAGGGCTAAGGCACTACATGGGGGCATATGGGGCTGAGGCAATTTATAGGGGCATCAGAGGCTGAGGAGCTGTGTAAGTGCATCTGAGCCACTTTTTAGTGACATCTTAAAAATAATGTTTTTTGAACATGCATTATTTAAAATACCTTTTGAATTCTATGAAGTAAAATGCCATAAAATAGCCACTTAAAGAGCATACAAAGCACAATACACAAAAAGCACAATGTGCAGAGTTATCAATACATAGTTTGTAAGTTTGGTGGTTGTAAATACATTGAATTATATAGCAATTAGAACAAATGCCATATTTATAAAGTCCATTAGCTGCTTTTTCTATTTTGTTTAGAAAAGTGATAGAAAACAATGCAGGGTCCCATTGGGGAGATACTATCGCAGCATTCGTATGGTTCACCAGTAACAATAATTCTTCCCCAATGTAGGATTAACAAGAATCATGTGGCTGCTGTGATAAAAAACACAGTTAAAAACGCTACAAAAATCGAATCTAAACACTGTGTGGGAATCCATCCTTAAGGGAAAGTTGAGGCTAACAAAAAGGCAACAGGAAAAATTTGCTCTTCCTTCGGTGGCACTGTTCACACCACCATAAAATACTTTATTTTTTGTTGTGTCCTATGTTATTACTCTGTCTCTATTGCAGTGGTGGAAGTGATGGGATTCCTGTTTTCCATTTCTTTCAAATATAGAAGAATATGAAAATGTTCCAAAGGGGGCTAATTATTAAATATTTTAACTGGGCCCACCAATATGTAAAAACTACCCTGCTGCAGGGGGATTATATCAAAACCACTGGACTTAGACTGGCAGCAAGGGTCCTATTGGGCTTTTGAAACGCTCTCCTTGCACATTCTATGTTGCACACTTACTTGGAAGAGAACGCCATGAAGTGGCAAAAGTACTTATACAGTTTGATCATAACGTGTATGTTAATTTTTGAAAACTTTTGTTTAGCAGCAATAGATCACTGCAAGAATTGGATGTGAGGCCCATGCCTTTCTCTTTTTTGAGATGCTTATGATTTTCCATGATGCCTCTTTCACTGAGAGGTGTTGGCCTAGGACTATGAGGGAAATAAATCCATGTAACTTGATTTGGCAACATCAATTGGTGGCTGCCCACATTAACCCGTTAGTGACCGCCAATACAACTTTTCACGGCGGCCACTAATGGCCTTTATTCTGATTCATACGCCTTTTCACGGTGCTGCATCAGAATAAATAAACAAAGCAGGGAGCCGGTAAATCTCCCTGCTCTCAGTATCGATCTCACCCATTTAACCCCTCACATGCGGCGCTCAATAGCGAGCGCCGCATCTGAGTTGTTTTGGACAGAGGGAGCTCCCTCTCTCTCCCACCGACACCCGGTGATAAGATCGTCGAGTGTCTGTATCTTTGATGGCAGCCGGGGGCCTAATAAAGGCCCCCAGGTATATCTTTAGTAAATGCCTGATAGGCCATGCCAGATACCTGTCCAAATAATACACTGCAATGCAAAAGTATTGCAGTGTATTATAAAAAGCGATCGGAGGATCACATATTAAAGTCCCCTGGTGGGACTTGTAAAAAAGTAAAAAAAAAGTTTAATAAAGTTAATAAAAAATGTTTTTAGAAAATATGAAAAACCCGCTTTTTCCCCTTACAAATTGCTTTATTATTTAAAAAAACCAAAATAAAGTAAAAAAGTTACACATATTTGGTATTGCCGCATCTGTAACGACCCCGACTATAAAGCTATTACATTATTTTAGCTGCACGGTTGAAGGCCGTAAAAAAATTAAATAAAAAACAATGGAAAAATTGCTGTTTTCTGTGAATCCTGCCTTAAAAAAACGTGATAAAAAGTGATCAAAAAGTCGCATCTACTCCAAAGTGGTACCAATAAAAACTACAAGTCATCTCTAAAAACAAAAGCCCTCATACAACTGCATCGGCAGAAAAATAAAAAAGTTATTGCTCTTCCAATATGGAGACACAAAAACAAATAATTTTGAAAAAAAAGTGTTTTTACTGTGTAAAAGTAGTAAAACACACAAAATCTATACAAATTTGGTATCGTTGCAATCGTAACCAACCGCTGAATAAAGTGATTGTGTTATTTATACCACACGGTACACGGCGTAGATTTAGGATGCAAAAAAGTGTGGCGAAATTTCAGTTTTTTTTCTATTCCCCCCCAAAAAAAGTTAATAAAAGTTAATCAATAAATTATATGTACCACAAAATGGTGCTATTAAAAAATACAACTTGTCCCACAAAAATCAAGACCTTATACAGCTATGTTGACACAAACATAAAAAAGTTATAGCTCTTGGAATGCGACGATGGAAAAACTTAAAAAATAGCTTGGTCATTAACGTTCAAAATAGGCTGGTCGAAAGATTTTAAAAGAAAGAAAATAAATAAATAAATAAAAATAAATAAATAAAAATAATATATATATATATTAAAAATGATCTAAAAAAATAATTGACTATGTAACAAAAATAAAGTAAATAATACAATGAGAAATTATAGTAAATGAGTAAAAGCATAATACAAGTAATGATGAATAAAACATTTTACAAAATATGTTTTTTTACATTCAACTGTATACCAGAATTAAGACATTTAATCTTTCAGCTCTAACCTCATTACGTAAATGACACATATGAGTTGAATGGAAGTTAAAGCATTGTAAGGCTATTCATATTCTACTGTTATCAGGCAATCAAGATACAACTGTCAAGCCTATGTGGCCATTTTGGCACTCGAGTTGGTTAAAGTGATGTATTAACTCACTAGGTGCTGTGTTATTCTATCTTTCAGCTCAACCACTGTAGTTCTTCTATCCGGCTGGTCTCCTACTTCTTATATTGTATTGACTGTAATATATCCACTGTGTCTCACACTTTGTTCATTATTCAGACATCTTGATTGAATCAGCATGATCCCTGTCTGCAATTGAATTTCATTTTGCCCTCTCATCTTGCCTGTTCTACCTACCTATACAACCTTTCCAATCAACAGTCCTATTTGTTTGCTCAGCCTCACCTATCTCCATTATGTGTTTTTACTAAAGCTGGTAGAATCCAGGAACTACTTGAGAGAGAATCCATTTTGCTTAGAAATGGTAGAACCAGGGATGGATATACCATACGTGCAGCCTGTATAGCTTAACAATGGCCCAGTGAGTATGGGGGCCCACTATCATCTTACAATAGCAATTCCTACTACTGTATCTAATAATTAATGTAATTAATTTCATGGCTCACAATTACTTGTGGTTAATTTTGTGCAGGAATGGAAACAGCTCAGTGATGCGCCCATTTACAGTATTTTTCATGCACAGAAAACGCCATAACAAAATATATATTAAAACGTTAAAAACATGTAATAAAAAGTGATCAAAAAGTTGTATGTACTAGAAAATGATACCAATATAGTCCTGCACAAAAATAAGCCCTCACACCGTTTAATCGACTAAAAAATAAAAGTTATGGCTCTCAGAATGTGGTGGCACAAAAAAAAAAAATTTACACACATTTTTTATCCTTTCCCAATACATTATATGGTACTTTAAAATGTGGCAATAGAAACTAGAACTCTCCTCCCACAAAAAATAAGCATTCACACCACTCCATTGAAAAAAAAAAAAGTTATGGCTCTTCAAATGCGGGGAGTGAAAAACTAAAATGAAATTAAAAAAATGGCTTATCCTGAAGGAGTTAAAAGGGGGTTATTCAGTTCTGGAAGACCTCAGATTGTCATACACGACTTTTCAGGGCATGTGTGTGTCTACCCCTGGGTAGAATTAATTCACCAAATTCAAGTTGCAGCAAATAAGAGTCACTTACATTTTTGAAAATCAATGCAGAATAGAATAACAATTCACTAAGACCCCTACAGCTATGGATAGGTTTAGATACAGCAGCTCAGCAGACAATATCACACATGATAGGATTAGCTACAGCAGCTCAGCTGACTTTATGCCATATAATAGGATTAGATATAGGGCCCAGCAGACATTATCACACATAATAGGCTTAGATACAGGCAGGGCCATATTTAGAGTTGAAGCTGCCCTATAACTTCTGAGGTTACAAAAACAGGGTAGCTCGCTGGCATTGCGGCTCCAGCACTGAACACAGGAAAGGTAAGTATAATAATTATTTTGCTTTTTTATGTTTTACAAAATTTTTTAGGTGTTTGCATTCTTTTACTGGTTCAGTCGTTGGACTACTTCGGATTCGAGGACTACTTTTTTTTTTATTCACAATAAAATGGTAAACGAGGGCTGTGCGGGGGGATTTTTACTTCCCAAAATTTTTTTTTTATATACCTTTTTAAAAAAACGTTATTACTACTGCTTTAGTATAGCTGATTGACAGCCTCCATTACTAAGGCGAGGCTTAGTGTTATCCCATGAAGAGGCTAACACTAACCCCCCATTTTCACCCCGGTACCCATAGCAACCAAGGGTACCGGAAGAGCCGGGTATTATCCAGTTTATGAACATCTGTAGTGATAGTCGGGGTCTGTGGCAGCTGTAGGATGATATTTCAATGGTATACATAGCCTTTAAGAGGAGAAGAAGAAAGGCAGACCTGGGGGGCTTTATTAGACCCCGGGCTGCAATGATAATCATCGGCAGCCCGCGGACTCATCGCCAGGGGATGGGGCTGTCAGAGGGGGCTATCCCCTTTTTTAACGGCTTAGAAGCCGCCGTCGCTATTGACCGTGGCATCTAAGTGGTCATACTTCAACCCCCGTACAAGGACGTGCAGTTACGTCCAGGTATGTGAAGGGGTTAATGTGGCGCCATGCTATCAGTACCAGGATTTTTATTATTGGACATGATTTGTGAATGATGTGATGAAGATTAGTGATTCATAGATTAATGTAAGAATTGTGTAGTTGCTGCAGCACTCACTCTCAGCAATAGCTGCCTGCCTAACTCACACTCTGACAGTGACTCCTACCTCTCTCTAAAATCTCTCTCTCTATCAAATTATTAGAAATCTCCTTACTATGAAACACACTCACTGACACTAATTCACAATCTATCTGTATTCTTTTTTTACTATCTCTTTCCCTCTGTCTGACGTCCTCTCTCTCCTATGTCTATCCCCACAAAGAAGCAGCATTTGCTGGTTGAGCTGTTTATAATGACTATGACTCAAATGACTGTCATCCACTGAGTCATTAGCGACTCACACCTAAACCCCTTATGATTGACTGTGCTAGAGGGAGAGCTGCTTGCAATGCATTTTGGGAAAGTCCAGCAGGCCGCTGCCCAGGGTCATCTTATCCTTCTTCTCTGTCTTCTCCTCTACTCCTGATCTGTAAAATAGCGGCCACCATTTTGAGCGATTTGTGCGGTACGAATCCCAAAAGCTTTGGATTACCTGAAATACATATTTTATGGCATATTCGTAATTAATTCAGTTTGTATAGAATGTATCTGCTCATTTCTATTCATTACAAGAGATGAGGGAACTTTGAAATTTTACTTTGCATGTGAAATACTAAAACTTGCCGTCAATTTCATTTTAAAACTTCAAAAGATACATATAGATTCACTGATTTTTTGTTTTCTTTTACCGTACTGGTTACAGCAAAGACTTAAAATGAATGTCCACAATTTACCAATGGTTTGTTTTTGGTCTAAAAAGGTTAAAACATTGGTGCTGATTCATTTATTAATATATTTTTACAGGGTCAGAGATGACCTTTTCTTATACAGAGCTCCAAATCCCCTGAATTAAATTATACAATTCTAGCTGCCTGTAGCCACCACTAGGAGGAGCTTAAGCTCTTACTGCATACCTGATAATGAATAATAAAACAGTATGGAGTAGATTTCTAAGCTTTCCATAGGGTTAATTTTAAGCAACCAGAAATTTTACATTATACATTTTTCATTATACATAATGTCTGTGTAGGGGATTTGGAGTTCTGTCATAACAATGGGGCTTTATAGCAAAATCATGTTGTTTCAAAAATTGTCATCTCATGCCACATATCTTAGGATATGTTGAGGTAAGAAAAAAGGCAAGGAAGTGTGAGGATTCAACCCGGATACTTCTGTGTTCCAGGCACTAGCTTTCCTTACTGTGCCACTGAGGCTGTTGGACAGCTCCAATAATGGATTTACTGTCTAGCTTCTGTTTGATTCCTGCCTCTGTGGATTCCTTGCCTTGATTCCCTAATTCGTCTTACTTTTGTAGCTCCTATATAAGCTTGGACCTTGCAGTACTTCCTTGCAAGACTATTGATCTTCCTGCTTGCAGTCTAATTCCCCTCTGTCTCACTTTACTTCTAATGCTGTTTATCTGTGTACCAAACAAACTGTATTGAAGCTGGACTGTTACTTAATTACTCTTGCTGTTTGCACCCTCCTGCCTGTTTGTTTCAGCCATTGTACTCCAAATTTGCCACAGTCCTTGATAGAAGGACACATCTCTATAGCGTTAGGGTCAAGTGTTACTTGGCTGACCCCAGGACTTAGATGCTGTAAGCTGGTCCAGTGATTGATTTTTGGATAACATATGGAACCAGACACAATGGGAATGGTTGGAAATATGGTTGCTATGAGCAATGACACGTACTGGTGAACAATGAGAAGAGGATTTTAAAGTGTGATCGAACAGTAGCCAGTGGTCTGTCATGGATATCAGGTAGAATCGGATATGCATGAGCACTGTCAGGCAAGTCAAGGGTCAGGCAACATAGACCAGGCAGAAACACAATGCGGATCCATGGAGGGAATGTAAACGTAGTTAAAGGATAAGGTTGCAGAGGTCAACAGGATCAGGATACGGTACAGTAGAGACTCTGAAAGAGTTGGTAGGGAGGCCAGGTCACAACGGTACAAGTATCAAAGCATAATAGCAAAACAGGATACAAACGCCTATAATTGCCACTTAGGCCAATATAGAACAGATTTAAATAGTCCACCTTTTTAACCCCTTCCCTCTTTAGCCACTTTTGACCTTCCTGACAGAGCCTCATTTTTCAAATCTGACATGTGTCACTTTATGTGGTAATAACTCCGGAATGCTTTCACCTATCCAAGCGATTCTGAGATTGTTTTCTCGTGACACATTGGACTTTATGTTACTGGCAAAATTTGCTCGATATGTTCAGTATTTAATTGTGAAAAACACCAAAAATTAGCGAAAAATTGCAAAAATTAGCATTTTTCTCAATTTAAATGTATCTGCTTGTAAGACAGGCAGTAATACCACAC
Organism: Rhinoderma darwinii; assembly: GCF_050947455.1. Classification (NCBI taxonomy): domain Eukaryota; kingdom Metazoa; phylum Chordata; class Amphibia; order Anura; family Rhinodermatidae; genus Rhinoderma; species Rhinoderma darwinii. The sequence continues at coordinate 56,926,724 of NC_134687.1, forward strand.
AAAATTGTTGCTAATTAACATCACCCATATGTCTACTTTAGATTGGCATCGTTTTTTGAACATCCTTTTATTTTTCTATGACCTCACAAGGCTTAGAACTTTAGCAGCAATTTCTCACATTTTCAAGAAAATTTCAAAAGGCTATTTTTACAGGGGGCAGTTCAGTTGTGAAGTGGTTTTGAGGGCCTTATATATTAGAAACCCCAAAAAAGTCACCCCATTTTAAAAACTTCACCCCTCAAAGTATTCAAAACAGCATTTAGAAAATGTCTTAACCCTTTACACATTTCACAGGAATTAAAGCAAAGTAGAGGTGAAATTTACAAATTTCATATTTTTCTGCAGAAATACATTTTTAATACAATTTTTTTTATAAAACAGAAGGTTTTACCAGAGAAATGCAACTCAATATTTGTTGCCCAGTTTCTGCAGTTTTAGGAAATATCCCACATGTGGCCGTAGCATGCTACTGGAATGAAGCATCGGCCTCAGAAGCAAAGGAGCACCTAGGGGATTTTGGGGCCTTATTTTTGTTAGAATATATTTTAGGCACCATGTCAGGTTTGAAGGGCTCTTGCGGTGCCAAAACAGTCAAAATCAACCAAAAGTGACCCCATCTGGGAAACTAGACACCTCAAGGAAATTATCTAGGGGTGTAGTGAGCATTTTGACCGCACAGGTTTTTTACAGAAATTATTGGAAGTAGGCCGTGAAAATTAAAATCAACATTTCTTCAAAGAAAATGTAGGTTTAGCTATTTTTTTTCTCATTTCCACAAGGACTAAAGGAGAAAAAGCACCACAAAATTTGTAAAGCAATTTCTCCCGAGTAAAACAATACCCCACATGTGGTAATAAACGGTTGTTTGGAGACACGGCGTGGCTGAGAAGGGAAAGAGCGCTATTTGGCTTTTGGAGTTCACATTTAGCAGGAATGGTTTGCGGAGGCCATGTCGCATTTACAAAGCCCCTGAGGTGACAAAACAGTGGAAACCCCAAACAAGTGACCCCATTTTGGAAACTATACCCCTTGAGGAAATTATCTAGGGGTATAGTGAGCATTTTGACCGCACAGGTTTTTTGCAGAAATTTTTGCAAGTAGGCTGTGAAAATGAAAATCTACATTTTTTCAAATAAAATGCAGGTTTAGCTAATTTTTTTTCATTTTCACAAGGACTAAAGGAGAAAAAGCACCATAAAATTTGTAAAGAAATTTCTCCCGAGTAAAACAATACCCCACATGTGGTAATAAACGGCTGTTTGGACACACGGCGAGGCTGAGAAGGGAAAGAGCGCTATTTGGCTTTTGGAGTTCACATTTAGCAGGAATGGTTTTCGGAGGCCATGTCACATTTACAAAGCCCCTGAGGGGATAAAACAGTGGAAACCCCCCACAAGTGACCCCATTTTGGAAACTACACCCATTGAGGAAATTATCTAGGGGTATAGTGAGCGATTTGACACCACAGTTTTTTTGCAGAAATTATTGGAAGTAGGCCCTGAAAATAATAATCTACATTTTTTCAAAGAAAATGTAGGTTTAGCTAATTTTTTCTCATTTCCAGAAGGACTGAAGGAGAAAAAGCACCACAAAATATGTAAAGCAATTTCTCCCGAGTAAAACAATACCCCACATGTGGTAATAAACGGCTGTTTAGACACACGGCAGGGCTTAGAAGGGAAAGAGCACTATTTGGCTTTTTGAGATCACATTTAGCAGGAATGATTTGCGGAGGCCAGGTCACATTTGCAAAGCCCCTGAGGAGACAAAACAATGAAAACGCCCAAAAAGGGACTCCATTTAGGAAACTACACCTCTTGAGGAATGCATCTAGGGGTGTAGTGAGCATTTTGACCCCACAGATGTTTCATAGAATTTATTAGAATTAGGCAGTGAAAATAAAAACAGTCCTTTTTCTTCAATAAGACGTAGCTTTAGCGCAAATTTTTTCATTTTCTCAACAAATAAAGGAAAAAAAGAACCCAACATTTGTAAAGCTATTTCTCCCGAGTACGGCAATACCCCATATGTGGTCATAAACTGCTGTTTGGGCAAACCGCAGGGCTCAGATGGGAAGGACCGCCATTTGGAGTGCAGATGTTGCTGGATTGGTTTCTGGGCACCTGTGGGCCCAAAACAGTGGAAACCCCCCAGAAGTGACCCCATTTTGGAAACTACACCCCTCAATGCATTTACCAAGGGGTGTAGTAAGCATTTTAACCCTGCAGGTGTTTTGTAGAAATTAGTGTGCGCTCAATGTTGCAGAGTGAAAATGGGATTTTTTTCCATAGATATGCCAATATGTGGTGCCCGGCTTGTGCCACCATAACAAGACAGCTCTCTAATTATTATGCGGTGTTTCCCGGTTTTAGAAACACCCTACATGGGGCACTAATCTTTTGTCTGGACATATGACAGGGCTCAGAAGTGAAGAGTACCATGCGGAGTGGAAGCCTAATTTGGCGATTTACAAAGTATTGGTTCACAACTGCAGAGGCTCAGATGTGAAATAATAAAAAGAAACCCCTGATAAGTGACCCCCACTATGGAACTGCACCCCTCAAGGCATTTATTAAGGGGTGTAGTGAGCATTTTCACCCCACAGGTCTTTTCCATAAATGAATGCGCTGTGGATGGTGCAAATTAAAAATTTATATTTTTCCCTAGATATGCCATTCAGTGGCAAATATGTCATGCCCAGCTTTTGACGCTGGAGACACAACCCAAAAATTGTTAAAAGGGTTCTCCCGGGTATGACTGTGCCATATATGTGGAAGGAAACTGCTGTTTGGGCACGCTGTAGGGTTCAGGGCCGAGGGAGCACCATTTGGCTTTTGGAGAGCGGATTTTGCTTGGCACTATATTTGTTTGAGTATTGCTGGTGTTTTATAATGTGGGGGTACATGTAAGCGGGGCGGAGTATATAAGGGGCATAGTCAGGTGGTATAAAAAAATAAAAATAATCCATAGATGTGTGTTAGGGCATGACCACACATGGCGGAATTCCTCCGCAACTGTCCGCATCAATGCCGCACCTAATCCGGGTTGCGGATTACGGCTGCGGATCTGCACAAAATGTGCAGAAAATTGATGCGGACTAGCTGCTGCGGACTGCGGGAAAAGTGCTTCCCTTCTCCCTATCAGTGCAGGATAGAGAGAAGGGACAGCACTTTCCCTAGTGAAAGTAAAAGAAATTCATACTTACCGCCCGTTGTCTTTATGACGCGTCCCTCCTTCGGCATCCAGCCCGACCTCCCTGGATGACGCGCCAGTCCATGTGACCGCTGCAGCCTGTGCTTGGCCTGTGATTGGCTGCAGCCGTCACTTACACTGAAACGTCATCCTGGGAGGCCGGACTGGAGACAGAAACAGGGAGTTCTCGGTAAGTACGAACTTCATTTTTTTTTACAGATACATGTATATTGGGATCGGTAGTCACTGTCCCGGGTGCAGAAACAGTTACTGCCGATCGCTTAACTCTTTCAGCACCCTGGACAGTGACTATTTACTGACGTCTCCTAGCAACGCTCCCGTCATTACGGGAGCCCCATTGACTTCCTCAGTCTGGCTGTAGACCTAGAAATACATAGGTCCAGCCAGAATGAAGAAATGTCAAGTTAAAAAAGCAAGACGCATCCGCAGCACACATGACATGTGCATGACAGCTGCGGACTTCATTGCGGAACTTTGAATCTCCATTGAAGTCAATGGAGAAATTCCGCCATGAGTCCGCCACTGCTCCGCAACAGACAGAGCATGCTGCGGACACCAAATTCCGCTCCGCAGCCTATGCTCCGCAGCGGAATTGTACGCATCGTGTAAACGAACACTGCTAAATTAAAGTGAAAGTCAATGGAGAAACGGCTCCGCTGCGGATTAACGCTGCGGAGTGTCCGCAGCGGAATTTAAGTGAAATTCCGCCATGTGTGAACCCGCCCTTACGCTGTGAAGCAATCCTTTCTGCACAGGCCGGTGTCGCACTGATAAATGGTGTCATTTCTTATCCCCCTTTTGGTCCACACTCCGCGCCTTTGTAGTTTGGGGAATTTTGCTAGGAAGTGTTGTCCTGGTATAATACGGGCACCGTCGCTTCCAGCGGATATGTTTGGGCCCTCCCCTTCCTGGTTCCCTAATTTTAGGTCCTTGATAAATCGCCTCTTGAAACTGAAGAAATGTTCCCCTCGGGCACAACTGCATATTTTTTTATTTCCTGACTTATTGGAGCCATAACTAATTTTATTTTTTCATAGACGTAGCGGTATGAGGGCTGGTTTGTTGCGGGACGAGCTGTAGTTATTATTGGTACCATTTTGGGGTACATGTGACTTTTTGATCACCTTTTATCCTATTTTTTGGGATGCCAGGTAAACAAAAAAACGCAATTCTGGCACAGCTTTTTTCGGTTTTTTTATACAGCGTTCACCATGCGTTATAAATTACATGTTAACTTTATTCTGCGGGTCAGTACGATTCCGGCGATACCTAATTTATAGAACTTTTTTATGTTTTAAAACTTTTTGCACAATAAAATTACTTTTGTAAAAAGAATGTATTTTTTCTGTCGCCAAGTTGTGAGAACCATAACTTTTTAATTTTTTTGTCGACGGAGGTGTATGAGGGCTTGTTTTTTGCGGGACGAGCTATAGTTTTTATAGGTACAATTTTTGGATACGTGCGACTTTTTGATCACTTTTTATTGTAATATTTGTAGGGCAAAGTGACCAAAAAACAGAAACTCTGGTAACGTTTTTTACGGGGTTTTTTTACGCTGTTCACCGTGTGCAATAAATAATCTAATATTTTGATACCTCCGGTCGTTACGGTCGTGGCGATACCAAATACATATGGTTTATTATTATTTTTCAATAATAAAGGACTTGATAAGAGTAAAAGGGGGATTGTGTTTTATTTGATTACTTGAAACTTTTATTGTTTTCAAACTTTTATTTTTTGCACTTTTTTTTACACTTTTTTATACTTTTTTTACACTTTTTCTCAAGTCCCACTAGGGGACTTGAAGGTCCAACGGTCAGATATTTTTTTTTCTAATACATTGCACTACCTATGTAGTGCAATGTATTAGATCTGTCAGTCATTCACTGACAGCAAGCCGTTTAGGCTTCGCCTCCCGGCGGGGCCTAAATCGGCTTCCGTAATGGCAGAGCAGGAGACCATTGTGTCTCCTGTTGCCATAACAGCAGTCGCCAGTCCCGATTGCCTGTCAGGGCTGGCGATCTGCTAGTAACCGCTACGATGCAGCAATCGCTTTCGATTGCTGCATCGAAGGGGTTAATGGCAGGGATCGGAGCTAGCTCCGGTTCCTGCCGTTACAGGTGGATGTCAGCTGTACAGTACAGCTGACCTCCACCGCTGATGACGCCGGATCAGCTCCTGACCCGGCGCCATCTTGCCGGCAGCTACGGAAGCCGATCAGGCTCCGCCGCCGGGCGGATCTTGACCGGCTTCGGTGCTAGGCAGACCGGGAGGCCAGTATTAGGCCTCCGTTTGCCATTGCAGCCACCGGAACCCCGGCAATTTCATTGCTGGGGCTCCGATGAGCTGCAAACACCTTAAGTGCAGCGATCGCGTTTGAGCGCTGCACTTAAGGGGTTAATGGCGGGGATCGAAGCTAATTTCAGTCCCCGCCGTTACAGTCAGATGTCAGCTGTAAGATACAGCTGAGATCCGACGATGATGGCACCGACTCAGCTTCTGAGCCGGTGCCAAACGTTTGACGTACATGTACGGCATTTTGCGGGAAGTCAATGCTTTCCATGACGTACATGTACGTCAAATGTCGGGAAGGGGTTAAATGATTGACCATAAAGCCAATTACTCTGCTGTCTGCCCCACCATAAAACTTTGTGCAGCTGTGGCTGGGAGTAAGAAGAGATGGCTCTGGAACACGGACAAGTTTGTGATAGACATGGTGTTAAATGGTTGACATTCACTTTAAAGCTTTTTCTTATTATCAACTCGTATAACATGGCAATTAAATATGTCATAAAAGTGGGGGTCCCAGGCGACACTTGGACCACCATGGATCACTCTTCTATGGCACTATAATTATGTTGAATTTGTACACCATAAAGATTAATAGGGTGATATCCCATAGAAAATAATATAGGTAGATAAAAACAATGGGAACCAGGTGGGATCCACTGTAAAAATTCAGGCACAATACTTCCACGAGTCCAACACGTTTTTGAGAAAAAATATAAACAAGTTAGCTACACCATACAATTCATGGTCTCATGTTTACTTGATAAAGGGGTTCTGTTTCCCCGAAATGCATTGTACCTCATGAGACCCTCTATCTCTCTTTTTTATGTATGTTTTAGTATGATCTATTGTTTTAGACAATAAATTTATTTTATTTTTTCTCAAAAACATGTTGGACTCATGGAAGAATTGTGCCTGGATGGTGTCTCTTTTTTACAGTGGATCCCACCTGGTTCCCATTGTTTTTATCTACCTGCATTCACTCCCCGGCGAGGTTGGCACCTGATGCTCTAGGGATTACGGCACCGGCAGTATTCTTCTTAACCAACTTACTGTACAATAGGGTTGTGCCTATCCATGCTCAACCCCTAGAGGTGACCCTCCTTTTACTATACCTAACAGAGAAAGCCATTGCTAATCTGATGTACTCACCCTATATAACGCCTTTTTGTTCTCTCTGTTCCCATCCAGCCTTTATATACGTCATAGAAAATTATATGGCCAGGGAAAGACTGAGGAGAACATATGTATTTAAAATAAATTTAATCCAGTGTTAAATGCCTGAAAGGACATCAACAGACGTAGTGGGAGAAAACTGTTGCTCACGGAGAGAAGTTTTTGGACACCTGTATGAAATAATTTTTTTCTTTAAATAACTGTGTCTCAGGTATACATCTGTGTGCACAGAGCCTATGTTGTTGCAAACTAAATACTCTATACTGGTTTAACTAACACACTTGCTGGGCTATATACTGGTCCTCCCCATACTGAAAATGGCACCAGAATGACCCTATTTATATAATTAAACTGTGTTATGTATCACATGATCTAACAGGAGACTCCTGATAGGCTGTTTAAATACTTGATGTGTTGCGGACTGCAGGCGAACATGGAAAAGCTCTATGTTCAAAAAATCTTGTGAATAAGTACGTTTTGCCTCAAATCCCATATCCGCTCATCGCTAGTAAGTTTTGGACCTCATAAACATGCATCATATTGTAATTCTGAAATAAATATATATATTTTTTCAGGATCTTCTGTAGGCGAGATTACACATGTATTCTTTCTTAGCTTGACTCAACATATTCTGGTATGTCTGGTACGAGATGACCAGCTTTGAAAAAATATATATATATAAATTTCATTATACTGGGACAGGAATTATTTTGGCTTAATGTGTCTATATGTAGCCACCCAGTAATTGTGATGTGAATTGCAACCTGTCGAGGGTTTTGCTAGCATGTCGCGATAATGTATTGACTATGCACCGTGAGAAATTGGAGTACTTAATGAAATTTGCAGAAAGATGAGGGTGGACACATATGTACATGCATTAGCCCAGTCCAGTATATACCAAACTGGCCCAAAAGGTTTATTCCGTAAAAGAAAATGCTACCTTAAATGTAGAATATTGTTGAAACAGAGCTTATGTTATGCCTACAAATAAATTTTTAGAAGCATGCAAATCATATCTCTTACAATTTCTATGTTTGTAAATAAAAAAGAGATTGAGCAGCTATGTTCGAGTGTGAGTAATATTACTGAGTGGAGAGCACTATGGGTGTACCATTACTGAGTGGTCGGCACTGTGGGGGCTGCATAACTGAGTGGGGCACTATTACTGAGTAGGTATGAAAAGCGGTAGGTAATACTGAGTGGGGGCACCGTTACTGAGTGGGGTGGACTAAACATATGCATTGTAGCTCATGCCCCTGATTTTTTAGATCTTAGCAACGACCTTCGTCACATCTCTAGTGATACATTTTTCTCCTGATCACCACCACCGACTCCAGCTTTCCCATATACTGCAGAAGGAAACTGGAAAGTTTGAGGGTCAAATAAAAAAGCCAATATTTCCAATCAGTTTTTTTTTCAACTCTTATTAACCCCTTAAGGACGCAGCCTTGTTTTGGCCTTAAGGCTAAGAGCCCATTTTTCAAATCTGACATATTTCACTTTATGTGGTAATAACGTCGGAATGCTTAAACTTACCCAAGCTATTCTGAGATTGTTTTCTCATGACACATTGGGCTTCATGTTCGTGGTAAAATTTGGTCGATATATTCAGTGTTTATTGGTGAAAAATTGCAAAATGTAGAGAAAATGTTGAAAAAATAGAATTTTTCAGAATTGAAATGCATCTGCTCGTAAAACAGACGGTTATACCACCCAAAATAGTTACTAGTTCACATTTTCCATATGTCTACTTTAGATTGGCATCGTTTTTTGAGCATTCTTGTATTTTTCTTGGACGTTACAAGGCTTAGAACATAAACAGCAATTTCTCTTATTTTTAAGAAAATTTTAAAAGCCTTTTTTTTAAGGTACCTCTTGAGTTCTGAAGTGACTTTGAGGGGCCTATGTATTAGAAACCCTGATAAAACACCCCATTTTAAAAACTAGACCCCTCAAAGTATTCAAAACAGCATTTAGAAAGTTTTTTAACCCTTCTGGCATTTCACAGGAATTAAAGCAAAGTGGATGTGAAATTTCATTTTTCTTGCTGAATTTCAATTTTAATAAAAAAATTTCCTGTAACACAGAAGGTTTTACCAGAGAAACACTACTAAATATGTATTGTCCAGATTCTGCAGTTTTTTAGAAATGTCACACATGTGGCCCTACTGCGCTCGTGGACTAAAACACAAGCCCTAGAAACAAAGAAGCACCTAGTGCATTTTGAGTCCTCTTTTTTTATTAGAATATATTTTAGGCAGCATGCCAGGTTTGAAAAGGTGTTGAAGTGCCAAAACAGTAGGAATCCCCCAATAGTGACCCCATTTTGGAAACTACACCCCTCAAGGAATTCATTTATGGTTGTTGTTACAATTTAGACCCCACAGTTTTTTCATAGCACCTATTTGAATTGGGCTGTGAAATGAAAAAAATTTCATTTTTTCCAATAAGATGTCATTTTTTATCAAAATTTCTTATTTTCACAGGGAACAAAATACCCCATTTTGTTGCCCAATTTCTCCTGAATGCAGCAATACCCCATTTGTGGTGATAAACTGCCGTTTGGGCCCATGGGAGGCCTCAGAAGGGAAGGAGCGCTGTGTGTTCTTTGGAGTGCAGATTTTGCTGGTTTGGTTTTAGGGGGCCGTGTCGCATTTGCAGAGTCCCAGAGGTATCAAAGCAATGTAAACCTACCAGAAGTGACCCCATTTTGGAAACTACACCCCTTAAGGAATTCATTTATGGGTAATGTGACCATTTAGACCCCATAGTTTCTTCACAGAACTTATTTGAATTGGGCTGGGAATTTAAAAAAAAAATATTTTTTCCAATAATATGTCGTTTTAGCTCAAAAATTCTTATTTTCACAAGAAATAAAATACTCTATTTTGTTGCGCAATTTGTTCTGAGTGCCGCAATACCCCATTTGTGGTGAAAAACTGCCGTTTGGGCCCATGGGAGGCCTCAGAAGGGAAGGAGCGCTGTGTGTTCTTTGGAGTGCAGATTTTGCTGGTTTGGTTTTAGGGGGCCGTGTCGCATTTGCAGAGTCCCAGAGGTATCAAAGCAATGGAAACCTACCAGAAGTGACCCCATTTTGGAAACTACACCCCTCAAGGAATTCATTTATGGGTAATGTGACCATTTAGACCCCATAGTTTATTCACAGAACTTATTTGAATTGGGCTGGGAATTGAAAAAAAAATATTTTTTCCAATAATATGTCGTTTTAGCTCAAAAATTCTTATTTTCACAAGAAATAAAATACTCCATTTTGTTGCGCAATTTGTTCTGAGTGCCGCAATACCCCATTTGTGGTGAAAAACTGCCATTTGGGCCCATGGGAGGGCTCAGAAGGAAAGGACCACCATTTGGCCTACTGGGGATTTTCTAGTGCGAAGTCATGTATGCAGAAGCCCCTGAGGTACCTAGTTGAAACCCGCAAGAAGTGACCCCGTTTTAAAAACTACACCCTTAAGGCATTCATCTAGAGGTGTAGTGAGCATTTTGACTGTAGACCTACACCCCATAAACTGTAATGTGGGTTCTCCCGGGTATGGCAATACCCTACATGTGGCTGTTATCAGCTGCCTGGGCACGCAGCAGGGCTCAGAAGGGAAAGACGAGGGGGGATAAGCTGTGCGGAGTGCATCAGGGTAAGTAAAATTGGGGTAAATTATAAACCAAGGGATGTATGATCAATTTTAAAACACTCTTTCATACAGAGCTCTGCTTTTCGGGACACGTGTCACATTGGTATATTGTGTCCTTCCTTATTCCCCTCTTATAGCAGACTGCACCTCTTGACTTTTTCCCTTCTTGCCAGTTTGGGGAACTTCTCCTGGAAAGTGTTGCCCTGGTACGATGCGTGTGGCCCCGCTTCTTGGTCCCTAAAGATTATGTTCTTGATAATCAACTCTTGAAATTCCAGGAAAGTTCCCGTCTGGCCTGCACATCGACGTAGCACGTACGCGTTGTACAATGCCATCTGTATGATGTGCACGGCCAGCTTCTTATACCACACCGCATGGCGCTGTAGGGCTTCAGGACTTGATCTGACAAGTCCACCCCTCCCATGTACCTATTGTAGTCCAGGATGCAGTCTGGTTTGGGGGTGGCCTTTCCTTCATATATCCTAAACCTGTAGGTATACCCTGATGCACTCTCGCACAGCTTATACATCTTCACGCCATACCTTGCCCTCTTACCCGGCAGGTACTCGCGGAATTGAACCCTCCCTTTAAAATGTACCAGGGACTCATCAATAGAAATACACTTCTCGGGGGTGTATGCTTGGGAAAACCGGGCACTGAAAGGGTCTAATAGGGGTCTCCATTTATACAAACGGTCAAAACTGGGGTCATCTCGGGGTGGGCACGGCTCATTATCAGTATAATGTAAGAAGCGAAGTATTGCCTCATTTATTTATTTTCTTAGGTTACATTTCAGTTCTGAAGTTGCTTTGAGGGGCCCATATATTAGAAACCCCTATCAAACACCCCATTTTAGAAACTAGACCCCTCAAAGTATTCACAACAGCATTTAGAAAGTTTATGAACCCTTTAGGTGTTTCACGAAAATTTAGAGCAAAGTAGAGGTGAAATTTACATTTTTTTTTTGTCAGAAAATCCTCTTTATACCATTTTTTTTATAACACAAAAGGATTTATCAGAGAAACGCAACTTAATACTTATTGCCCAGATTCTGTAGTTTTGAGAAATATCCCACATGTGGCCCTAGTGCGGTAATGGACTGAAGCACCGGCCTCCGAAGCAAAGGATCACCTAGTGGATTTTGAGGCCTCTTTTTTATTAGGTACCATGTCCGGTTTGAAGAGGTCTTGTGGTGCCAAAACATTGGAAACCCCCCAAAAGTGACCCCAATTTGGAAACTAGACCCCTTGAGGAATTAATTGTAGTTTTTTTGGGGTGCATGCAGCTTTTTGATCAGTTTTTATTCTATTTTTAGGTGGCGTGGTGACTAAAAAACAGCAATTCTACTATTGTTTTTTTATTCTATTTTTTTTACAGCGTTCACCGTGCGCTATAAATGACATATTCACTTTATTCTGCTGGTCGATACGATTATGGCGATACCAGATGTTTATATTTTTTTTATGTCTTATGGCGTTTGCACAATAGAATACGTTTTGTAAAAAATCATTCACTTTTTGTGTTACCTTATTCTAAGCGCCAGAACGTTTTTATTTTTCAATCAATAAAGCCGTGCGAGGACTTATTTTTTGCGTAACGAACTGTAGTTTCGATCAGTACCATTTTTCGGTACATGCGACTTTTTTATCTCTTTTTATTCCATTTTTTGGGAGGTGAAGTGACCAAACAATTGTGATTGTGGTACGGTTTATTATTATTATTTTCCTTTACGGCGTTCACCGTGCGGGATAAATAACGAAATAATTTAGTAGTTCAGGCCGTTACGGACACGGCGATACCAATTATGTATAGTTTATTTGTTTGTTTATATATTTTTATTAATAATAAATGACTTATAAGGTAAAAAGGGGGATTTTTACTTTTAATACTTTGAAAACTTTTATTTTCTTATTTTTACACATCTTTTTTTTTACTTTATTACTTTGTCCCACTAGGGGACTTGAGGGCAGGAGGCCCTGATCGCAATTCTAATACACTGCAGATACATGCGTAGTGCAGTGTATTAGTACTGTCCGCTATTCACTGACAGCAAGCATAGTGGGTCCTGACGTTGTCAGGACCCACTATGCTTCCGTCTATGGCATAGCCGGACGCCATTGTTTGGTGTCCGGTTGCCATAGTCACCATCGCCGGCCGCTATCGTGTAGCAGGCCGGCGATGGCAGCTTAACCCCTAAAAAGCCGCGATCTCTATAGAACGCAGCTTTTAAGGGGTTAATCAGCGGGGACACAGCGATCGGTCCCCGCTGTAGGAGCTGTGACAGCTGCTGTACGAGACAGCAGCTGTCACAGCTCCTGTATGTGTCGGGAGGACGGCCGAAACGGCCGTTACTCCCGAGATGTACTGTTAGGTCATGGAGCGCGAACGATACAGCTGCCATGACCTAATAGTACGTCCAGGAGCGGGAAGGGGTTAAATAATAATCATACGCAAAACTCTAGTGCTTTTGCATAAAACTATTAACATAGCAGCCAAAGATACATTGTTTTCGGTGGCTTTATAGCACCAACACATATCACAACAATTGTCACCATGCATATTCGTCCCTGTCCACAATAGGGTTCACAACTAACTTTCAAACACATGCACACAAGCTTATTGATCTATCAGCAAGTTTTAGGAGTGTGTAAGGAAACCCATGCAGACATTGGGACAACAGATTAACTCCATGCAGATGTTGTCCTTGGTTAGATTCAAATCCAGGACTCCACTGCTTCAAGGCAACAGTGCTAACCACTGTGCCACCATGCTGTCCCGTTTCTGTGCACCCACCAATCAAAAAAACAATAATGTTAATTTAATTATATCATTATATACTAATGTAAAATCTTATAAATATATCCCAGTGTTGATTTTGTTTTGTTTTAGACTATAGAAAGGGATAAATGATATCCGACTATGACTGGAACAAATAATACAATGTCAACTTCAAAGCTTGTAAATGTTTTTAATTTCAATAATTGTTTTGTTTCTTTTCTTGCATTTAAGCCATTGGAAATAATTTGGAATGTTTCTTAAAAATGAGAAGAGTTTATTAGTGTTTTGAAATCATTGCTTTCCTATTACTTATAAGCCAGCCATATTTTTCTTTTTAAAGGTCAATCAATGACAACATGAACATTTTCCTTTTCAATACTGAAATAAATAGATTTTACTAAATAAACTACAACTAAACTCTACAGGATAACTTTTAATTCTAAAAATCACAGTAAGTGACCTGCCTTTTGATGTCAAATTGTTTGTCCAAATTTGCTGCAAGTTAAGGATTGTCATCTCATTATTTTCTTTAAATGTGGTCAGTTGAAAAAAAAAACTATTAAAAAAATGAATGCTTTCAAGCCACACAATACAACAATATATAAAACAGAACAGCATAAGTTGTTTTAATACACAGCTTGCCCTCTGTAATTTTGGCCCCAGTGGTGTGGTACTGTACATCCTGATTTTCTTTGGGACGGCTGAGGGTATATTATTTATACCTATAGGTGATTTTTATAAATGTAATGGTAGTTTAAACTCCCAAACATATATCTAAACAAATGAAACCCATATAGGAGCACGGAAACCAGAAGTCTTCATGTATGTATTTAAAAGATAATAATTTTATTTCCACATCTTTAAAAACAACATAAATGGCCTCCTGCCATATACGTACAAAGTCACGGTGGACCATGTTAGCAGCTGGAACCTTAGAAGGTACAGAAACTGGTATAGGTATTCCTGGGTGCTGGCCATACACAAAGAAGAAAGGAGAAGAGAGGGTAGATTAGCCCGTATGGTTGTTGTAGGCAAATTCGGCCCATGGAAGTGGACTTGCCCAGTCGTCTTGTCGTGGAGACACAAAATTTCTGAGGAAACTTTCAAGTATTTGATTAATCCGCTCTACTTGACCATTGGATTGAGGATGGTAAGTGGAAGAGAAGTCAAGTTTGACCTCCAGCAGTTTGCACAAGGCTCTCCAGAACTTGGATGTGAACTGTACTCCTCTGTCAGAGACAATATGTTTAGGAAGACCATGAAGGCGAAAGATGTGCTTGATAAACAGTGTAGCCAGTCGAGAAGATGACGGAAGGCCTGGAAGGGGTACAAAATGCGCCATTTTGGAAAAGCGATCCATGACTACTCAGATCACGGTACACCCACCAGAACTTGGCACATCGGTAATGAAGTCCATGGCAATGTGTGACCAGGGAGAGTCAGGCATGGGTAGAGGATGCAAAAGACCGGCTGGTCTTTAATGGGAGACTTTATTCTGAGAGCAGGTGGAGCAGGCTGAAACAAAGTCTTTAGTATCTTGAGACATGGAAGGCCTCCAGTACTGACGGCTAATCAAATTGAGAGGTTTTTTTTAATGCCATGGTGCCCAGAAACCCTGGAGGCATGACCCCAGTGAAGAACACAATCCCTTTGTTTAGGGGTATGTAGGTCTTCCCTCGGGGAATGTGTACCACTTCCGCTGGGGCAGCGATCATAATGCGTTTTGGATCTACAGTATAATAAACTGAGTATTGGGCTCTTGATCTGTGGCGTCAAAAGAGCGAGATAAGGCATCAACCTTGGTATTCTTTTCAGCGGGTCTGTAGTGAAGAAGGAAATCAAATCTTGAGTAGAATAATGCCCACTGTGCTTGGCGAGGATTCAGGCGTTGAGCAGATTGCAGGTAAAGTAGGTTTTTATTATCTATGCAGATGATAATAGGATGCCGCACACCCTCTAGCAAATGTCTCCACTCCTCCAGGGCCAATTTAATAGCCAAAAGTTATTTATCTCCAATACCATAATTTTTTTCAGCAGGTGTAAATGACTTGGAGAAAAAGCCAGAGACCACAAGTCTCCCTCTACAAGTATTTTGTGAAAGAATAGCTCCGACTCCCACAGATGAAGGATCGACCTCCAGAACAAAGGGTTTGGTGGAATCCGGTCTATGTAGGACTGAAGCAGAAGAGAAGGCAATCTTAAGAGCTTTGAATGCGGCTTCGGCCTCCGTGGTCCAGTCTTTGGCCTTAACCCCCTTTTTGGTCAGTGCAAAAATAGGACATGTCATAGAGGAGAAGTGAGGAATAAACTGGCGATAATAATTTTCGAATCCAAGCAGGCGTTTGACAGCTTTGAGTCCTTGCGGACGAGGCCAGTTGAGAATTGAGGATAGCTTGGCTGGATCCATTTGAAGTCCCTGATAGGAAATTACATAACCCAGGAAAGGCAGGCTGGTTTTCTGGAAGATGCATTTCTACAGTTTAGTAAACAGAGAGTTATCTTGCAGATGCTGTAACTATTGACACACATGCACACGATGAGTTTGAATATTAGGAGAAAAGATTAAAATGTCATCTAGGTATACCACCACACATCTGTACAACAGATCTCGAAAAATGTCATTAACAAATGCTTGGAAAACCGTAGGAGCGTTACAAAGTCCAGAGGGCATGACGAGGTATTCAAAATGCCCATCACGAGTGTTGAATGTGGTTTTCCATTCATCTACCTCACGGATGAGATTATAAGCTCCACGAAGATCTAGTTTGGTGAAAATTCTCACCCCCTGTAGGCGGTCAAGGAGTTCAGAGATCAACGGTAACGGGCAGGGGCGTAGCTAAAGGCTCATGGGCCCGGTGCAAAAGTCCTTCATGGGCCTCCCCAGTTCTCTTCATGGCTGACGGCCCACAGCTTTCAGCTGAATCGCTGGGTCTCCTAAGTGACAAAAAAAATGCAGTACTAGCAGCCAGGGGCGTAGTTAAGGTCTTAAAACATCAGGGGCAATAACCACAATATCTATGCCCCCATAAAAAATCTATGTGTGTATATATACAGTGAAGGAAATAAGTATTTGATCCCTTGCTGATTTTTTAAGTTTGCCCACTGTCAAAGACATGAACAGTCTAGAATTTTTAGGCTAGGTTAATTTTACCAGTGAGAGATAGATTATCTAAAAAAAAACAACTGAAAATCACATAGTCAAAATGATATATATTTATTTGCATTGTGCACAGAGAAATAAGTATTTGATCCCTTTGGCAAACAAGACTTAATACTTGGTGGCAAAACCCTTGTTGGCAAGCACAGCAGTCAGACGTTTTTAGTAGTTGAGGATGAGGTTTGCACACATGTTAGATGGAATTTTGGCCCACTCCTCTTTGCAGATCATCTGTAAATCATTAAGATTTTGAGGCTGTCGCTTGGCAACTCAGATCTTCAGCTCCCTCGATAAGTTTTCGATGGGATTAAGGTCTGGAGACTGGCTAGGCCACTCCATGACCTTAATGTGCTTCTTTTTGAGCCACTCCTTTGTTGCCTTGGCTGTATTTTTCTGGTCATTGTCGTGCTGGAAGACCCAGCCACGAGCCATTTTTAATGTCCTGGTGGAGGGAAGGAGGTTGTCACTCAGGATTTGACAGTACATGGCTCCATCCATTCTTCCATTGATGCGGTGAAGTAGTCCTGTGCCCTTAGCAGAGAAACACCCCCAAAACATAATGTTTCCACCTCCATGCTTGACAGTGGGGACGGTGTTCTTTGGGTCATAGGCAGCATTTCTCTTCCTCCAAACATGGCGAGTTGAGTTAATGCCAAAGAGCTCAATTTTAGTCTCATCTGACCACAGCATCTTCTCCCAATCACTCTCAGAATCATCCAGATGTTCATTTGCAAACTTCAGACGGGCCTGTACATGTGCCTTCTTCAGCAGGGGGACCTTGCGGGCACTGCAGGATTTTAATCCATTACGCCGTAATGTGTTACCAATGGTTTTCTTGGTGACTGTGGTCCCAGCTGCCTTGAGATCATTAACAAGTTCCCCCCGAGTAGTTTTCGGCTGAGCTCTCACCTTCCTCAGAATCAAGGATACCCCACGAGGTGAGATTTTGCATGGAGCCCCAGATCGATGTCGATTGACAGTCATTTTGTATGTCTTCCATTTTCTTACTATTGCACCAACAGTTGTCTCCATCTCACCTAGCGTCTTACTTATGGTTTTGTAGCCCATTCCAGCCTTGTGCAGGTCTATGATCTTGTCCCTGACATCCTTAGAAAGCTCTTTGGTCTTGCCCATGTTGTAGAGGTTAGAGTCAGACTGATTAATTGAGTCTGTGGACAGGAGTCTTTTATACAGGTGACCATTTAAGACAGCTGTCTTTAATGCAGGCACCAAGTTGATTTGGAGCGTGTAACTGGTCTGGAGGAGGCTGAACTCTTAATGGTTGGTAGGGGATCAAATATTTATTTCTCTGTGCAAAATGCAAATAAATATATATAATTTTGACTATGTGATTTTCTGCTTTTTTTTTAACTATAATCTATCTCTCACTGGTAAAATTAACCTAGCCTAAAAATTCTAGACTGTTCATGAATTTGACAGTGGGCAAACTTACAAAATCAGCAAGTGATCAAATACTTATTTCCTTCACTGCATATATATATATATATATATATATATATATATATATATAACTATATCTATATATATATATATAGCAGACATAAAATAGCGACAGCCCCCTGCGACACTAATGCCACCTAAACCACTAAATATAAATAAATATGCACTAAAGCTAAATCTACTTACAAATAGGGAGGTTCTTAGTGCACATTTTGATCAAAAAGTGTTAGCCCACCTGCCACGACAAGGCGACCTCTGTAAGGTGGGAACCTACGCTGCACATACACCCAGAACTGGGACTAAGCCTACATATATAACTGGGGATGGTAGGATCTAGCATTGAACTGATTAAAATCACCCAGGGCAGAATGGGAGGAGTGCAAGAACAACAAGTGGAGGCAGTCACTAACCCCACATATATGGATCCCATAAACACAATAAAAATTGAACAGCACATTCCAACTAAATGATACAAAATGTATGCAGGTGCAAGAACACCTATGACTGCAGATATACAGCAGACATAAAATGGTGACAGCACCCTGCGACACTAATGCCACCTAAACCACTAAATATAAATAAATATGCACTAAAGCTAAATCTACTTACAAATAGGGAGGTTCTTAGTGCACATTTTGATCAAAAAGTGTTAGCCCACCTGCCACGACAAGGCAACCTATGTAAGGTGGGAACCTACGCTGCACATACACCCAGAACTGGGACTAAGCCTACATATATAACTGGGGATGGTAGGATCCAGCATTGAACTGATTAAAATCACCCAGGGCAGAATGGGAGGAGTGCAAGAACAACAAGTGGAGGCAGTCACTAACCCCACATATATGGATCCCATAAACACAACAAAAATTTAACAGCACATTCCAACTAAATGATACAAATCAGAGACAGCATATCTGTAGCACTATGACCCTATAGCTATGGATAGGATAGGTCGCCTTGTCGTGGCAGGTGGGCTAACAGTTTTTGATCAAAATGTGCACCAAGAACCTCCCTATTTGTAAGTAGATTTAGCAGTAATGCATATTTATTTATATTTAGTGGCTTAGGTGGCATTAGTGTTCGCAGTGTGCTGTCGCCATTTCATGGTCTGCTGTATATTTTCAGTCACAGGTGTTCTTGCACTTGCCATACACGTTTTGTATCATTTTGTTGGAATGTGCTGTTCAAACTTTTGTTGTGTTTATGTGATTCATATATGTGGAGTTAGTGACTGCCTTCATTTTTGTTCCTGCACTCCTCCCATTCTGCCCTGGGTTATTTTAATTCATTTAATGCTGGTTCCTACCATCCCCAGATATATATGTAGGTTTAGTCCCAGTTCTGGATGTATGTGCCGAGTAGGTCCCCACCTCACAGAGGTCGCCTTATCGTGGCAGGTGGGCTAACACTTTTTGATCAAAATGTGCACTAAGAACCTCCCTATTTGTAAGTAAATTTAGCAGTAATACATATTTATTTCTATTTAGTGGCTTAGGTGGCATTAGTGTTCGCAGTGTGCTGTCGCCATTTCATGGTCTGCTATGGATAGAATTAGATACAGTGGCTCAGCAGACAGTATCACACATGATAGGATTAGATACAGCAGCTCATCAGACAGTATCACACATGATAGGATTAGATATCGGTTGTTGGACTACATCGGATTTGAGGACTACTTCGATGATGGCAGGTTTTTACTCTCAATAAAATGGTTAACAAGTGTTGTGTGTTTTTTATTTATATCAATAAAATAATTTTTCTGTCTTTGTATTTTTTTAAACTTTATTACTAACACCATTGTAATGGCCGCTGGCTGATTGACAGTGTCCATTACTAAGGCGGGGCTTAATGTTAGCCGGAGAAAAGCCTAACACTAACCCCCATTATTACCCCTGTATCCTTCATCACCATAGGTACCGGTAAGATCCGGGTATGATCTGTACTGATGGTCGGGCACTGGGGCGGCTGCAGGCTGGTTTTATTAGGCTGGTAAAAGCCAGAAACAGTGACCCTTCCCACCCTGGTAATGCTAGCATGCTTATGCTATGTTGTATCTGGCTGGTTATGAAAATTGGGGGGGACCACACGTAATTTTTTTTTTTTTTAGATTATGTGCGGTCCTCCTCATTTTTCATAACCAGCCAAATACAACATAGCAGCAAGCTAGTATTACCAAGGTGGGAAGGGCCACAGTTTCTGCCCTTTCCCAGGCTAATAGTACCAGCCTGCGGCCGCTACAGTGCTCGGCCATCACTACAGATGGTCAGGTACTGGATTGTACCCGGCACTTCCCAAAACCCCTGGTGGTGGTGGGTACCGGGGTAATAATGAGGGTTAGTGTTAGCCTTTTCACTGGCTAACATTAAGCCCCGCCTTATCAATGGATGCTGTCAGTCATTGGCCATTTCTAAGGCGGTAGAAATATCAACATAGAAAAAATATTTTATTGAAATAAAACCCCCGCACACAACCCTCTTTAACCATTTTATTGAAAATAAAAAAGCCATCATCGAAGTAGTCCTCAAACCCGACTTAGTCCAACAACCAAACCTGTAAAAAACACAAACACAAAAAAAACATTAGTAACATTTAAAAAAGCAAAACAATTATTATACTTAACTTCCTGGGTCCGTGACTGTTAACTAAGCAGTAAAAGCTCTAAACTCCCATTGGTTAGTTTACATCACATGGTCCCAGATTATCCCCGAGTCATTGGCCTACTTTTAAAAGTAGGACAATGAAATAAGGTGCCGGGCATCACATAACGTAAACTAACCAATGGGAGCTTAGAGCGGTCAGTGCTTAGTTTACTGAGGCTTGTGAGAAGCACATGATCATCCGACATGCGCCAGAATTTTGGCACATCAAGGGCCTGTGCGCCACTAAAACAAAAACCTATTGCAGGGACTCCTTCAGATACAAAGGAGTCCCTGCAATAGGAGTTAATAGTGGTCATTCACCTACTTTCAAAAGTAGGTGAATGATCGCTAGTAACCAGGTAAGGCCCCGTTCACATTTGCGTTCGGCAGAGGAGCAGAACAACGGAAATGCTGGAAGTGCAAAAGACAAACGATGCCCAACGGAACCTGTTGACTTTAATGGGATACGTTGCAGTGTCTGTGATTTCACTCAAAACAGTAGCGCTATTGTTTCCTGTATTTTCGGTGGAATCTGTGATGGAGGCCCCTAACAAAGCCTCCAACGCAGATGTGAATTAGGCCTGGGACCCTATGGGTGATGGATGCAACTGTATGGCATCCGTCACAGGTATGTTAAACTTATATCTCGGAGAGCTCCCAACATCACTTTCCATATATGGACAGTAACGACAGGAGCAGTGCTGGATTCCCCGGGCAGAGTGCTAGTGCCTAGTGGCAAATAAGGGCCTGGATACAGAGCCCAGCCGACAGTATCACACCATATGAGATACTGTCTGCTGGGCCCTGAATCTAAGCTTACCAGTTGGTAGGCTTAGCACCAGCAGACAATAATCTTATACTTACCCTCCTCTTCAGCTCTGGGGCAAGTACAGGTCCTGATGCCATTCAGAGTCATGAGGTTGTGCGCGGCGCACATAGCACTGTGACACTGAAAGACATCCAATGCAGTGCTGCTCTCAGGAACAAGGAGGGTAAGCATACTGTTACTATAGTAACAGAGGCCCTTGTAGTTTATTACATAGGCCCCAGTTACTATAGTAACTGTGAATAGACATGGTGCGGAGGACCGCTGGGCTCCCTGGCTTCAGGTCCCAGTCTCAATTACGACCGCTGCGACCCCAATAGCTATGCCACTGTCCAAATCGTAATATCACAAGAAGAAGAAAAGAGGAAAACACAGTTATGATGAGATTTACAGGAGGAAGGAGGTAGTTTGGGGATTCATTTAAATAATGACTTTATTGCTAAATACTAAGGCCTCATGCACACTTCCTTCACCGTCTTATTGGCCGTTTTTGATGGATCCATGTGCCCGTTTTGTTATCCGTGTGGTTTCCGCGTGCACTCCGTGTTTCCGTTTCCGAGCGCCGAGCATGGTCCAGGGTGCTGAAAGAGCAGTGCTGGATAGAGAGAAATGGCTGCCGATTAGTGTAATATGTCTAATGTACTTCTGCCCGCTCGGCCGTTGCTAGGCAACAGCTCCGTCACACACGGACGGCATACGGATGCCTTCCATGTGCCTTCAGTTTTTATGATGGCCCCATTGACTTGCATGGGCCTCACGGTCACGGAATCTCAGACCAAAGTAGGACATGCTCTACTTTTGTCTGAGCGGAGCGACGGGACCATCAAAAAAACTGAAGTGTGCATGGCCCCATTGAAATGAATGGGTCAGGGTGCTAGACGTCAGAAAAACGGCTAGCAACCTGAAGGAAAAAACTGAAGTGGGCATAAAGCCTTAGGCCTAGTTCACGCAGAGTTTTTTGCAGGAATTTTGACTTGCCGGCAGAACACTTGCCACATTTTTTGGCCGCAGCCATTGAGCGCCGCAGTCAAAAACCGCCAAGAAAAATGCTTTCTCTGACTCCCATTGAGGTCAATGGGAGGTCAGAAACTGAGATGCCTGAAGAAAGGACACAATGCATTTTTTCCCACGAGCGTTTTTCTCTGCTCGCGGGGAAAAAAATACACCTCCGCCCCCCATTGAAATCAATGGAAGGCGATTTCGGACGATTTTCGGCACAATTTCCAACGCAGTTTCCGCGTCAAAAACTGCACCAAAAGACTTTGTGAACTCACCCTAAGCATTATGGCACCAAACCATAATCATATAATTGATAAAGGCACCACTTAGTAGTTATTAATCAAGTAATCATTTAAAGAACTACTGGCTTCATTCTGTAGCGCTCATCATACCTATATTTTCTTGCTGCTTGTAATATTAGCATGTACCGTATTCACAGTGCGGTCAAATTGCGTTTTTTGCAGCGGTTTTCACAAAATTGCAGCATATGATGTGATTTAACCGCACTGTATGAATTAAGCCTAATGTTTTTATGCGTCTTGTACTACTTTTTTTTTAAGCAGTCTTCGAATTTGTGATATGAATGGTGTGGTTTTTACTGCAAGTTTCATAATCGCGGCAAAACCGCACCATTTTTGCCGCGATTACGAAAATCGCGGCAAAAACGCACAGTGAATTTAAACACTTAACAAACCCTACAGGAGTTGGGGTCAGGAGAGAAAAGTAAAGAAGAGACAATGGGGGATGGGGGAGAGTGGGGGTTAAGGAAGCGCTCACCAGGACCTGAGAGGTGGACGTGCCTCCTCTTCTGCCGACTCTGCTGCTGCTATACTGTGGTAGAAGGACCTGATCAGGGGGTGGGTCTTCTGTTCCTCAAAGGCCAGTCAGGTCACAGGGACATGACATCATTAAAGGCCCTTTAGCAAACAGCATCTGTCCAACTTTAATTCTGCAGCGTTTTGACGGGGGGGGGCGGCGGATCAACATGGCTTCGGGGCCCGGTCGCAATTGCGACCGCTGCTACACCTATAGCTACGCCACTGGAAACAGGTACTTGTTATTTAACGTGATATTATTCAACCCACGATAATCAATACAAGGACGCAGGGAACTATCTTTTTTCCCCACAAAGAAAAACCCTGCGCCAGCAGGAAAAGAAGACTTACGGATGAATCCTCTCTCCAGATTTTCTTGGATATACCGAGACATGGCCTCTGTCTCGGGCAAAGACAAAGGGTAGACTCTACCTATGGGAGGCGTGGCATTGGAGACCAGGTCTATGGCACAGTCGTATGGCCTGTGAGGTGGCAGCGATTCAGCTTGTTATTTTCAGAAAACATCAGAGAAGCTTTTATATGGAGTAGGAAGTCCTGCTGAGTTAGGTTCTGTAGGCTGAGGCATGGATGGGCGAATAGTTTGTAGACAATGTTGATGACAGAAGTCACTCCAGCGGGTAATTTGACCTCCAGTCCAGTCAATAACAGGAGAGTGCTTCTGCAACCACGGTAGACCCAGTAGCAAAGGGTTCAGTGAGTTCTTTAAAACATAGAAGGAGGTACGTTCCCGGTGCAGCGCACCTGTTAACATGAAAATGGGCTCGGTGACAGATAGATAGTCTCCTGTAGAAGCCTCCCATCCACAGAAGCAATGGATAAAGGTTTGGCTACTTTTTGAACTGGGATCTGGTAGCAATTTACCAGAGACTGGCACAGGAAATTCCCATCGGATCCGGAATCTAGAAAGGCTTGGACGCAGAAAGTGGTACCTGCAAAGGACAATTTTGCTAGTATGGCCATCTTTTGAGAGGGTGATACTCCACCTAGGGTAGCCTCTACTACATGCCCTAGGCGTTGGAGTTTTCCGGCCTCACTGGACAGTCCTTGAGGAAGTGCGTTTTTCCACCACAATATAAACATAAGTTCAACTTGCATCTATTCTGGCACTCCTCAGGCGTGAGTTTTGTTCTCTCCACCTGCATGGGTTTATCCGACTGAGCGGAAGATGAGGCAAGAAGAGGCCTTTGGAAGGTTGGTCCCAAGCGTGATGTCCGATTGCCCTGTGCAGATTCTTGTCATTCTCTTCCCTGCGCTGTGCTGCTGCCGTTTACAGTACTATGGGCAGGGGGAAGAGGGGACAGGGAGCCTCCGCTACACGCTACCTCTCACACATACTATAGACCGGGCAGCAGCAGAGCTCATCACAGTCTCTTCCCTGCGCTCTGCTGCAGCCTGTTAGGGTATGTGCACACGATAATGTCAATTATGGCTGAAATTATGGAGCTGTTTTCAGGAGAAAACAGCTCCTGAATTTCAGATGTAATTGCTCGTACTCACGTTTTGCGAGGCGTCCATTACGGACGTAATTTGGAGCTGTTCTTCATTGAAGTCAATGAAAAACGGCTCAAATTACATCCCAAGAAGTGTCCTGCACTTCTTTGACGAGGCTATTATTTTACGCGCTGTATTTTGACAGCGACGCGTGAAATTACAGGTCGTCGGCACAGTACATCGGCAAACTCATTGAAATGAATGGGCAGATGTTTGCCGACGTATTGGAGCCGTGTTTTCAGGCGTAATTCGAGGCGTAAAACGCCTCGTTTACGCCTGAAAATAGGTCGTGTGAACCCAGCCTTATACTAAAGAGAACTGTGTAGTTTATAGAGGCAGAGAGACCTTCCTGACGTCACGATGGGGGCGTGCACATCTGACGTCAGGATGGGGCCACCACCCACCCGTACTCACAGGCAGCCGAATCTGTACACAGATACATTCAAACGGTGTACGTATTTCTGCTAGCAACAGGAGAAATACAGAAATAAAATGTAGTAAAAAAGTGTCAGAGTGGCCATTTAAAACACATATAACACAAAAAGGAGCCCAAATTCATTAATAAAGTATATCACAAAATATATTTATATTACACATGCTGCTTGAAAATAAACAGTTTATTGAACGTTTAGTTACGCTTTAATGTTCAGTGTCCTATGTATAAATGTGGATGGAGCTATCAGTTAGTGAAATACTAGAGAGTTAACGTCTCCAGGATGGAACATAATAATTCAATAAGGTAAAAAAAGTTTTTTTGTGCTAAATACAAAGCACATGTGTTAAGGATCTGCCAGGCACAGCTTCTGTATCTACGCCCATAGGTAATCAGTCTGCACCTGCTTCTATGTCTGTGAGACTGACTCCATCTTCCACCACTCAGGATGGCAGGCTTAGGCGTGGGAGAGCCTATCATAGCCTGGCCAGACGGCGCTAGCTCCCGCCCTCTGTCTATTTATACCTGCCTTTCCTGTTCCTCCTTGCTTGTGATTCTTCTCGTTTGGTTTCCTGGCCCTGCTGCAGCTTCTTGATCTGTTTGACCCTGCTTCATATTGACCCTGGCTTACTGACTACTCTCCTGCTCTGCGTTTGGCACCTCGTACACTCCTGGTTTGACTCGGCTTGTTCACTACTCTCCTGCTCTGCGTTTGGTACCTCGTACACTCCTGGTTTGACTCAGCTCGTTCACCACTCTTGTTGCTCACGGTGTTGCCGTGGGCAACTGCCCCTTTTCCCTTGCTTCTGTGTACCCTTGTCTGTTTGTCTGTCGTGCACTTATTGAGCGTAGGGACCGTCGCCCAGTTGTACCCCGTCGCCTAGGGCGTGTCGTTGCAAGTAGGCAGGGACTGAGTGGAGGATAGATTAGGGCTCACTTGTCTGTTTCCTTACCCCCTTCATTACAACATGGCTCATTAAATAGTAGGGAACAGTACAAAGTAGAAAAAAACAGTTAGTAATGAATAAGAGTCAGGTTATATGAAAACATACCTATTTTACGTTGCGAAGTGGTTTCTGCATGTGTACTGTGCCTCGACGTGCATTTCACATGGTATTCCTCAGGAGGCGTGCACACAAACTATTATTTCACAGTGTATGATGGATGCTTCTTTTGGGTTACTAAAATTCTTTGTGTAATGGTATTGTACTAGGATTTCATTGTGCATTCTAAGGGCCCATTCACACGAACATGAATAACGTCCGTGTGCTGCGCATGCTAATCACGCGCAATACAAGTACCCATTGATTGCAAGGGGCCGTTCGCACCTGCGTGAGTTTTCACGAAGCAAGAGTCCGCTGCGTGAAACTCACTGCATGTCCTACATTGGTGCATTTTCACGCACCTACGCGCCCATTGAAGTCAATGGGTGCGTGAAAGCCACACACCGCACACGGATGCACATCCATGTGCGGTGCGTGATTTGCGCATCAATACAATAGAAAATAGTTTAAAAAAAAAGATGTGCATTGCGAGTGCGTGAATAACGCATGCCACTCGCAAAGCACACTGATGCATATGCAACACACACGGAACAGATTGATTCACGAGTGTGAATCTGATACGCTCGTGTGAATGTAGCCTTAGAGTTAGTATTACCTTGCATTACTTATAACCAATTGCAGTGTTGTACTTTTTTCTTGTTGATATCATCTTTGCTACTTATTTTCTTTTATATATATATATATATATATATATATATATATATATATATATATATATATATATATATATATATATATATTATCATGTAGTTATGTTGTTTTTAAAGATCTGGAAATAAAATGTTATCTTTTAAATACATACATGAAGACTTCTGGTTTATGTGCTCGTATATGGGTTTCATTTGGTTAGATGTGGGTATGTTATGTAGTGCTTATTTAGTACTGAAGAAAACTGTTCTCAAAAATCTAAAATCTTTATTAGGTCCCCAGGCTGCCATGACAACCACCCTGTTTCTAACTACTTAAATGCCATGGTCGCTATTTACAGTGGCATCTATGGGTTTAAACTAGCGGGATCCCTCCCGTTGCACTGAAGCGTAGGCTGTACCATACTGTCAACACACTGTCTTATGGAGTGGGCTCCTCCCCGAATTCCGCTGTATTTATATGTTGGAATGTCAAGGAGGGGTTAAACAATCGCTAGACACAAATTGATGCACTTTTAACCCCTACCCGCACAAGTCAGTAACTATACATTGTCGCAGGAGCATACTTCCCGCACGAGGACGTATGGTTACTGAGTTGCTTCCGGTGCACACTGTCGGCGACAGTATGCACCGGTAATCGGGAGGTCAGCTGTTGCCGACAGCTGACACTCTACTCTTGCCGGCCAGCGGTCCTTTGCCGCTGATTGAGGTGAATTAACTAATGAACTAATATTATTTTTCCCGAACGGTGAACGCCGCAAGCAAGATATAGAATAAAGAGTGATCAAAAAGTCGCATGTAACCCAAAATAGTAGCAATAAAAACTACAACCCATACCACAAAAAAACAAGACTAAAAAGTAAAAAA
The DNA here is from genome assembly GCF_050947455.1 of Rhinoderma darwinii. Classification (NCBI taxonomy): domain Eukaryota; kingdom Metazoa; phylum Chordata; class Amphibia; order Anura; family Rhinodermatidae; genus Rhinoderma; species Rhinoderma darwinii. The sequence goes on from NC_134687.1 coordinate 56,954,250, forward strand.
AAGTTATGGCTCTCAGAATATGGTGACACAGAAAATAAATTATTTTATAGAAAACAAATTTTATTGTGCAAACACTGCAAAACATAAAAAAACTATATACATATGGTATCGCCGTAAACATACCGACCCGCAGAATAAAGTAAAATGTAAGTTATTGCGCACGGTGAATGTGGTAATAAACAAAGAATTTAAAACACCAAAATCGCAGTTTTTTGGTCACCTTAGCTCTAAAAAAATGTAATAAAAAGTGATCAATAAGTTGGTACCTTAAAATGGTACCAATAAAAGCTACAGCTCATCCCGCCAAAAATAAAAAATAAGCCCTCACATCTCTCAACCGACCAAAAACAAAACTCCAATAACAATGGAGGAATCACAGTTTTTTCCAATTTCAGCCCGCAAATAATTTTTGTTTAGTATCCCAGTACATTATATGGTACTTTAAATTGTGTCAATAGAAACTACAACTCCTCCCACAAACAATAAGTCCTCACACCGCTCTATTGATGGAAAAATAGTTATGGCTCTTGGAAGGCGGGGAGTGAAAAACAAACATGAAAAAGCAAAATGGAGCAATCCTGAAAGGGTTAATTCATTTCTAATAAAAAAAATAACATTTATGACCACATATGGGGTATTGCTGTACTCAGGAGAAATTGCTTTACAAATGTTGGGGTGCTTTCTTTCTTTTATCCCTTGTGAAAATTAAAAAATTCAACATTTTAGTGGACAAAAATGTTGATATGCATTTTCACGGCCTAATTCCACTAAATTCTACAAAAAAAACCTGTGCGTCAAAATGCTAACTATACCCCTAGAAAAATTTCTTGAGGGGTGTAGTTTCCAAAATGGGGTCAGTTTTGGGGGAGTTCAACTGTTTAGTCACCACAAGACCTCTTCAAACCTGACATGGTGCCTAAAATATATTCTAACAAAAGAGGCCCCAAAATCCTCTAGGTGCTCCTTTGCTTCTGAGGCTGATGTTTCGGTCCATTAGGACACTAGGGCCACATGTGGGATATTTCTAAAATCTGGGCAATAAATATTGAGTTGCATTTCTCTGGTAAAATCTTTTGTGTTACAGAAAAAAATGTATTACAAATGAATTTCAGCAAAAATAAAATTATTTGTACATTTCACCTCTACTTTGCCTTAATTCCTGTGACACACCTAAAGGGTAAAAATACTTTCTGAATGCTGTTTTGAATAATTTGAGGGGTGCAGTTTTTAAAATGGGGCGATTTATGGGACTTTCTAATATATATATATATATATTCCCTCAAAGCCACTTCAGAACTGAACTGGTCCCTGAAAAAATAGCCTTTTGAAACTTTCTGGAAAATATGAGAAATTGCTGCTAAAGTTCTAAGCCTTGTAACGTCCTAGAAAAATAAATGGAAGTGAAAAAAACTATGCAAACATAAGGTAGACATACAGGAAATGTTAACTAGTAAATATTTTGTGTGGTAGTTCTATCTGTTTTACAAGTAGATACATTTAAATTTAGAAAACTTTCATTAAAATTTGAAGTTTTTCACAAATAAATATTTAATTTATCAACCACATTTTTTCACTAACATAAAGTACAATATGTCACGAGTAAACATTCTCAGAATCGCTTGGATAGATTAAAGCATTCCAAAGTTATTACCACATAAAGCGACACATGTCAGATTTGAAAAAATCATCTGTGTCCACAAGGCCAAAACAGGCTGTGACCTGAAGGGGTTAAGCAGTAAAAAAAAAATTATGAGAATTGTCTGAGAAATAAGTCACTTAGAAGGAATAGAGATTTAGGAACAAAACATATAAAGGCAGACAGTAAACTTAGACCAGACAGTCAGAAGATATTTATACGCCAAATGTATACGGTGGTACACGCTGTATAATAGTCTATTAATAACAAATTTATAAATCATGATTTCAAACTTGATAAAAAGTATCTGATCATTCAAGGGTAAAAAAAAGTGCCCATGTCACAAAGTGATTAAGTGTTGTGAAACAATATGATGTATTGAACCTGGCAAATAGTTAATTACATTTATTTTAAACGAAAAAAATAAACATTTCATACTTTATACAAACAGACTGGGTGGGGTAAATGTACACAGTATAAGGCCTCATGCACCCGACCGTATTTTTTCCCACCCGTAAATACTGGCGTAAATACGGGTCCTGTGTCACACGTATTCGACCCGTTTTGCACCAGTATTTACGAACCCGTGCCCGTAAATATGGGTCCGGTGTCACCCGTATTTCACCCGTATTTACGGGCACGTTTTTGGCGGCAAAATAGCACTGCACTAATAGGCAGCCCCTTCTCTCTATCAGTGCAGGATAGAGAGAAGGGACAGCCCTTTCTGTAATAAAAGTTAAAGAAATTCATACTTACCCGGCCGTTGTCTTGGTGACGCGTCCCTCTCTTCACATCCAGCCCCGACCTCCCTGGATGACGCGGCAGTCCATGTGACCGCTGCAGCCTGTGATTGACATGTGATTGGCTGCAGCGGTCACATGGCCTGAAACGTCATCCAGGACGTCGGGCCGGATGTCGAGAGGGACGCGTCACCAAGGCAACGGGCGGGAGACCAGACTGGAGGAAGCAGGAAGTTCTCGGTAAGTATGAACGTCTTTTATTTTTATTTTTTACAGGTTTATACTGATCGGTAGTCACTGTCCAGGGTGCTGAAAGAGTTACTGCCGATCAGTTAACTCTTTCAGCTCCCTGGACAGTGACTATTTACTGACGTCGGTTAGCAACGGTGCCGTAATGACGGGTGCACACATGTAGCCACCCGTCATTACGAGAGCTCCATAGACTTTTATGGACTGTCCGTGCCGTTATTACGGCCTGAAATAGGACATGTTCTATCTTTTTCAACGGCACGGGCACCTTCCCATGAGAAAACGGGAAGGCACCCGTCGCCAATAGAAGTCTATGAGCCCGTTATTACGGGTCGTAATTACGACCCGTAATAACGGGAGTTTTTACGGTCGTGTGCATGAGGCCTAAGCGCTTTGCTGCAATTATTGCAGCAAATTTTTGCAGCAATTCTGCTGAAAAACTCAGACATACCGCTGCGGCAAAAATGCACCATTTACTGCGGTTTTTACGGTAGAAAATGGTGCATATTTTGCTGCGTTTTTCACAATGTTAGGAGATGGAGACAGCAATTCTGGCCACTTTCCGCGGCAGGAATTGACATGCTGCGGTCCGAAAATTACGTACTGCAGGTCAATTTCTGCTCAGAATTTTTACGCAGCATGTGGATGAGATTTGTTAAATCTCATCCACTATGCTGTTACTGTATTCTGCTGCTTTTTTCCATCCGAAATTCTGGCTGGAAAAAACGCGCCAATTCCGCAGCGTGTGAACGAGCCCTAACAATAAAAAAAATGTGAAAGCACAAAATTAGGTTCTACACTTCATGTCACACAACTCTCAATTCTAAACTAAAGTCAAGGTACATGTGCAGCAGTTCTATAGACGTTGTGAAACTATTTTTGAGAAAATTGCCCTGATTTTACAAAATTTACGGTAAAAGCGGTCCAACTAATATGGCCATATCCTAAAGCAGAAGTCATGCTATTGTCATAGAGAGAACAGTTATTGGTCTGACACAGTTGATCAAGCAACACTCCTACAGATGTAGCAGTCTTTTAACGCATTAAATTCACGGTGGCAAGGTCCATTATCTTGACTTTTTCAATTACTTTTCGATGGCTTTTGTTGTGTGATATCACGCTGCAGAAAGTTATCAAAGTCAAGATAAAGATGGCTACATCCGTATATGCTAGAGGCAGTGTTTGGGGAATGTCATCTGAAGATTTTAATGGATTACACAGTGCAATTGTGATGCTGTTTTTGAAGGACTTTTTTTTTAGCCAACACTCACTTGATCTGAATGTAAATATTTTACTAAACAACCCCTTATAAATGGAACCTTCAATTTCAACAACACTAAAGATACCTGTATGTGGGGGTTAAAGCCACCCCTCGCAGCAGATGTGTTGCCCCTTTCCACCCACATGTACCAGTTGAGTTCTACCCTGCTGGGCTGTGCTGCTGTGCCCAGTGTGTGTGTTTGTGTGTGTGTGTGGGGAAAGTAGTGGCGCGATTCAGCCACTAGATGTTGCACCATGCACAGGACACTACAATCTGCAAGGAAACGCATAGAGTAGGAGGAGGTGCTGGGCCCATGCGAGGAGGAAAAGAAGGGGCCTGAATAAATCCATGGAAGGAGTCATCTTGGGTCAGTTGTGCAAAAGCTCATGTGAAGCTTGCATCCCCCTGCGGTCGTTACATCAGGAAGGAAGTCTGCTTCAGAGACGGAGGATCAGGGGAAGCAGCCAGTATTATCAGGGACTACTTAAAAGTAACCACGGCCCGAGAAGCAAGCCTGAGTATTTAAGGTCTTGGAGAGACTGGTATGAGAGAGAGTTACTCCTTCTGTTGCCTTTGACTAGAGAAGGTGTAAAATAGACTGGGCCTGAGACTGCAGTGGGCCCGAGTGTTTTGGGCCAGAGACAACCAAGGCCTGATATGAGAGCCAGGCATGGAATGAGAGGGAGTCTTCCTTCCCACCAAGACAGGGTCCCCGGCTGAGGATAGCTGCTGAGTACTGCTACTGTGGTGCTGTGTGGCGAGGGCTAGAGACAGCAAAGGCCTGGGTAATGTGTACATTCAAGCTGCTGCCAGTGTGGAAAAGAGATGGACCGTATGGTACTGGCAGAGTGGTGAGCTGTAATTGAGGAAGGTCTGATCTTGGGTTGGCTTGCAGCTAGGAGGTCAACCCTGGAGTCCTGCTGGGTGGTATGCACCTGAATAGCTGAGCCTAAAGAAGGCCATTGTGTGGGTTGGGCTGTCGCTGAAGAAAACAGACCCTGGAGTCCTGTGGGGCGGTACGCACCCAGAATTTGTTCTGAGCCGACGGGCTGATGTGACTTGGGCTCAGGATAAATTGTAGGTCCTATGTATGAGAGAATGCTCTTGTATAGTGGAAGGTGGGAAGGTGGATCACTGTCAGAAGAGAAGTTGTCACCAGAGCCTCAGTCAAGGTAGCACCGTGAGTTGTCCTATGCTTCGTAAGAGACTGTTGCTGCAAAGCCCTTTACCCCACGTGAGGACTGTATATATGGTGTTTCTGTTGTAGCATTCATGATATGTACAGTAAAGTTAAGTTGTGCTTCAATAAAAGTTTGCCTCCGTCTGTCTTATTTTATGCGCCACCCAAAGAACCTGCTGGTGCTTCTTCCCATAAACCCTTCTAACATATCCCCCATTATACAGTTTTTGCCTAGAATTCTGGCTTATCCATGGGAATGGATCCGCTTTCTAAAATGAATCCTCGGAACACGTCTGAAAAGTTTCCCTTAAAATGATTGAATATTGGTGGATGATCTCTGCTTGCAAACATACATTTGACCCATCTTCTTCTTGATTATGCATCTGTAAGTTGCCCCTTATAGTCAATAGTACCCCTTAACAGCCAATAGTGAATCCTAATAGTCACGAGTGCCCTTAATAGCTAATAATGCATCCTAATAGCATATAGTGCCTCCTTTTTACATCAGGTTGAATGGGGACCTTCGGTGGACAGCCATTTTCTGGTCTATACAGAGATGTTCAATTGGGTTCGAATCAGGGCTCTGACTTGGCCACTCAAGGACATTTACAGAGTTGTCCCTAAGCCACTCCTGTGTTGTCTTGGCTGTGTTCTTAGGGTCAATGTCTTGTTGGAAGGTGAACCTTCGGTCCAGTCTGAGGTCCAGAGCACTCAGGATCATGTTTTAATTAAGAATATCTCTGTACTTTTCTCCATTCATCTTTTCCTCAACCCTGACCAGTCTCCCTGTCCCAGCTGCTGAAAAACACCCACACAGCATGATGCTGCCACCACCAGACATGACGCTTAGAATTGAGGCCAAAAAGTTTCATCAGACCACAGAATCATGTTTCTCACAGTCTGAGAGTCCTTTAGGTGCCTTTTTGCAAACTCTAGGAAGGCTTTTATGTGTCATTTACTGAGGAGAGGCTTTCTGGCCACACTACCATAAAGCTTAGATTGGTGGAGTGCTTGACCTTCTGAAAGTTTCTCCCATCTGCACACAGGATCTTTGGAGCTCAGCCAGAGTGACCATTGGGTTCTTGGTCACCTCTCTTACCAAGGCCCTTCTCCCCCGATCACTTAGTTTGGTGGGCTGGCCAGCTCTAGGAAGAGTCCTGGGTGTTTCAAGCTTCTTCCATTTAAGAATTATGGAGGCCACTGTGTTCTTGGAAACTTTCAGTGCAGCAGAAATGTTTTTGTACCCTTCTCAAGATCTGTGCCTCCACACAAGCCCAACTCTGATCTCTACAGGCCGTTCTTTCCTCCTCATGGCTTGGTTTTTGTTCTGATATGCATTGTCAGCTGTAAGATCTTATATAGACAGGGGGGTGTCTTTCTAAATCATGTACAATCATATGAATTTACCACAGGTGGACTCCAATCAAAGTGTAGAAACATTTTATAGATGATCTAGAGAAATACGAGGCTCTCAGAGCAAAATTTCAAGCGTCATAGCAAAGGGTCTGACTACTTGACCAGACATGGGTCAGCAGGACTAGTCAAGTAGCTGGGTTAATGTAGTTAGAAGAAGTAGAAAGGGGTCCAAGAAAAGGAAGGCCAATCCTGTTTCTGATATTCCACTCAAAATTGCCAAGTTGGGTGATGATGCGAGGGTGTAAGTCTCAGAAACGGCAGCCCTAGTGGATACTGATCTCCCTAACAGCCAGGAGAACAGCCCAGCTAGTAGTCAGCGGGATAGTAATGCAGGTAAGGCAAGACAATTGGTAGTTGTAGGGGATTCTATAATCAAGACGACGGATAGAATAATTTGACGCCAAGACCGCCTCAACCGAGTGGTTTGCTGTCTCCCTGGTGCCAGGGTTCGTCATGTGGCGGAACGGGTGGATAAATTACTGGGAGGGGCTGGCGATAATCCAGCCTTAAGAATAATTTTAAAGAACTAGGCTACAAGCTGAAGAGAAGGACCTCCAAGGTTGTATTCTCAGGAATACTGCCTGTGCAATACGCATCACAGGAAAAACAGCGGGAGCTCAGGGAGTTAAATCCATGGCTTAAGTCTTGATGTAGAGTAGAAGGCTTTGGGTTCCTAGAGCACTAGGCTGACTTTTGATGGAGGTACAAACTGTATTCTGCAGATGATTTGCACCTAAACGGAAGGGGGTCCGCTGTGCTGGGGGAGAGAATTCTAGCTGGGGTGGCGGAGTATTTAAATTAGGGCTGAGGAGGGAGGTCAATGTAGAAAATAAAGGGGTAGTTAGGTTAGAGAGGGGTCAGACTACATTGGTGGGGGGAGAAATAGACTGTGGGGAGAGGACTGGACAACAGGATAAGGAGGTCATTTTGTTACAAAACATCAGTGAAAACAAAAATGCCCAAATAATGTCAAATAATCACATTTCTGAAACTGAAAGTGAAAAATTGAAAGGCAAGTTAAAGTGTATGTTCACAAATGGCAGAAGTCTAGCAAGCAAAATGGGGGAGCTGGAGGCCTTGGTACTGGAGGAAAATATAGATATAGTTGGTGTTGCTGAAACATGGCTGGACTCTTCACATGACTTGGTGTCATGGTTTGGCTTCAACTGCAAAGGGGCGAAATTTCCTCAACCTGTTGCAAGAAAATTTTATGGGCCAGTTTGTGGACGATCCGACTAGAGGTGAAGCTCTGTTGGATCTGGTCATTTCTAAGAATGCAGAGCTTTTTGGGAATGTCTCTGTTCGTGAAAACCTCGGTAACAGTGATCGCAACATAGTTACAATTTACCTATACTCTAAAAAAACAAACACAGGCTGGGAGGGCAAAAACACTTAATTTTAAGAAGGCCACTTTCCCCAGGATGAGGGCTGCAATTTAGGATATAGACTGGGAAGAACTAATGTCAAATAATGGTACAAATGATAAATGGGAGATTTTAAAATCTACTTTGGGTAATTATAGTGCAAAATTTATTCCTATAGATAACAAGTATAAATGACTAAAATTAAACCCCACATGGCTTAAACCTAATGTAAAAAGGGCAATACATGACAAAAAAAAGGGCATTTGAAAAATACAAATCTGAGGGTACAGCTATAGCCTTTGTAAATTACAAAGAGTTTAATAAAATCTGTAAAAAGGTAATAAAACCAGCAAAAATACAAAATTAAAAGCAGGTGGTCAATAATAGTAAAACAAATCCCAAAGAATTCTTCAAGTATGTAAATGCAAAAAAAGACAAGGTCTGAACATGTAGATCCCCTAAATAGTGGTAATGGGGAGTTGGTGACAGGGGATCAAGAGAAGGCAGAGTTACTAAATGGGTTCTTTAGCTCCGTATATACAACAGAAGAAAGAGCAGCTGATGTAGCCGGTGTCAGTGCTGTTAATATATCAGTTGATATACTAAATTAGCTGAATGTAGATATGGTGCAAGATAAGTTAAATAAATGTACACAAGGCCCTGGGACCAGATGGGTTGCACCCTAGAGTTCTTAAAGAGCTTAGTTCAGTTATTTCTGTCCCCCTCTTCATAATATTTAGAGATTCTCTTGTGACTGGTATAGTGCCAGGGGACTGTCGCAGGGCAAATGTGGTGCCTATTTTCAAAAAGGGCTCTAGGTCTTCCCCGGATAATTATAGACCAGTAAGCTTAACATCCATTGTGGGGAAAATGTTTGAGGTGCTATTGGGGGAATATATTCAGGATTATGTGCCAAAAAATAGTACTATAAGAGACAGCCAGCACAGTTTTACTAAGTACAGAAGTTGTCAAACCAACATGATTTGTTTTTATGAAGAGGTGAGCAGAAGCTTAGACAGAGGGGCCGCTGTGGATATAGTGTTTTTTGGCCTTGCAAAGGCATTTGACACTGTCCCTCATAGACGTCTAATGGGTAAATTACGGACTATAGGTTTAGAAAATATAGTTTGTACTTGGATTGAGAATTGGCTCAAGGACCGTATCCAGAGTGTTGTGGTCAATGATTCCTACTCTGAATGGTCCCTGGTTATGAGTGGTGTACCCAAGGGTTCCATGCTGGAACCACTATTATTCAACTTATTTATTAATGATATAGAGGATAGGATTAATAGCACTATTTCTATTTTTGCAGATGACACCAAGCTATGTAGTATTGTTCAGTCTATGGAAGATGTTCATAAATTGAAAGCTGATTTGAACACACTAAGTGTTTGGGCGTCCACTTGGCAAATGAAGTTTAATGTAGATAAATGTAACGTTATGCATCTGGGTACCAACCATCTGCATGCATCATATGACCTGGGGGGATCTATACTGGGGGAGTCACTTGTTGAGAAGGATCTGGGTGTACAACAGCATGCAATGTCAATCAGCTGTTTCAAAGGCCAGCAAGATATTGTCGTGTGTTAAAAGAGGCATGGACTCGAGGGACAGGGATATAATATTACCACTTTACAAAGCATTAGTGAGGCCTCATCTAAAATATGCAGTTCAGTTCTGGGTTCCAGTTCATAGAAAGGATGCCCTGGAGTTGGAAAAAATACAAAGAAGAGCATCGAAGCTAGTAAGGGGCATGGAAAATCTAAGTTATGAGGAAAGATTAAAAGAATTAAACCTATTTAGCCTTGAAAAGAGACGACTAAGGGGGGACATGATTAGCTTATATAAATATATTAATGGCACATACAAAAAATATGGTGAAATCCTCTTCCATCCCTCAAAAAACAAGGGGGCACTCCCTCCGTCTGGAAAAAAAAGGTTCAATCTGCAAAGGCGACAAGCCTTCTTTACTGTTAGAACTGTGAATCTATGGAATAGTCTACCGCAGGACCTAGTCACAGTAGCTACAGTAGATGGCTTTAAAAAAGGCTTACATAATTTCCTAGAACAAAAAAATATTAGCTCCTATGTGTAGAAATTTTTCTCTTCCCTTTCCCATTCTTTGGTTTAACTTGATGTACATGTGTCTTTTTTCAAACGTACTAACTATGTAACTTCTGTGCATGCAAAATTTGAGTTTTTCATTTTTAATAAATTTGCTAAAATTTCCAAAATTCGGTTTTCAGTTCGGTATTATGGGGTACTGAGTGCAGAATGGTGGAGAAAACGTGAATGTTTTTTTTTAGCTTAGCACAAGGCCTCAACACAACAAAATGTAAAAAAGTGGAAGGGTCTGAAGACTTCCCTATTTATTTTTGTCTACAGAGAGCTCTGTGTGGCATTATCTATAGTCTGGCATTATCTATAGTCATCCAGTCTCTATAAGGGGCTCTATCTACAGGGGGCATTGTGAGTGGCACTATCTACAGGGGGCATTATGAGTAGCGCTATTTGCAGGGGGCACTGCATGTGGTGCTTTACAGTATTTGACACAATTGTATTCAGGGGCACAGGGTTTGGTGCCATTATATTCAGGGGAGCAGTGTATGTTACTATTATATTCAGGGGCACAGTGTATGGTGTTATTATATTTAGGGGCATAGAGTGCGGCACTATGAGAATTTTATCTTCATTTATAGTTGTGGAAATGTTGGAAAAGTGAGGAGCCAAAGACATCGAAGTGGCAAATTCTGCAAAAATGGGTTGTGACCGGGAAAGTTGTCATTAGGTCTGGACCGGATGGAGAAAAAAAGGCAAAAGGAGTAACTAGAATCTGGAAAGACGTCACCTGTGAGTCACTTTATTTATAGAGAATCTGTCACCTCGCCTGACATGTCTATTATTGGAAATCCTTGTAATCCACAAAAAGTCTTTGTCAAGCCCAGGACTAATGGACATATGGGTTTCACCATTCCCCTTGTCAAGAGCATGTGTCCCTACACAGTGTGATACTGTCAGCAACGGTTGGAGACTGTAAGTATGTAAGGATACAGCCCTTTTACAAGGGGATTCGTAACACCTACTTGTCAGTGCTTCTACAGAAAGGTGGCGATAACTATAGACACGGCACGGCATGGCGGCAGTGGAGAAGGGGAGCCCAAGTTTAGGGAACAGCCCAGGGCCTATGATCTACTTAATCCACTACTGTCTATGTCCTGAGTTCCCGGAAACAGATGAAAGTAGTGTTGCACCATAAATTGGGGTAGTAGGCCAAAAATCGGATCCTTGGGGAACCCTGGGCAAATGACCAGTCTGCCCCAATACTGGCCCTGACTTCTGCTGGCAGCCACAGTTGTCTGCGGGGCTTCTGGAAAACTGAGTCCAAAATCCCGTCAGCTGCCTTTGATCCGCTTTTGGCCGCACTTTACGCACGGAAAAGATGTTACCTCCACCAGACCACTTTATTCCTGGAGGGCAGGTACTACAAGAAGCAGCTAGCAGGGTAGGTGCCTCCTATAATATAGTGGCCTCAAATTCCAACAGCGTTCACGATGGGGCTGCTGCCAGCAAATCCAGGCCGTGGCTGCGTGTGACCTAATACATACACATATTCCGTATGCTAAATAAAATTCAATGAACAAAATTGATTTAGGGGCCGGAATTTGCCACAATATTAATACTGAGTGTATTGTATGACACAGAACAGACATTAATAGAGGAAAATATGTTTATTTTTATAAATTATATTGTATACAGCAGCTTGTTCTTATAGACACTAGGAAATTAAGGTGTTCATACCATATTTTAAATGTTCAGTTGTTACTTATAGTTAACATAAAACCTATTTATTACAGTAAATGCCTGAGCTTTACAGAGGAAACATTGAAGGTGCGTCTCAGTGTCCTACATTCCAAATCCCAGTAGATTGCACCATATGATAATCTTTGAACAAAACAGTTTTGCAAAGCAAAAGAAATACTAGAATTTTGCACTACAAAATAGTCTGAGATCGCAGCAAAGTGTAATCAGTGGTAAAATGAAATAACTGTGGAGCAATTAATGCAGTGATGTTTAATTGAATTGACAAAGTTTAGTTCACAGCAATTAAGCACACTTTCCTTAGAGACTTATTGACCTTGCAAAAAAAAGACATGTTTTTTTGCAACTTTTTTAATCCATAGGGGAACAAAGTTGCGCATGAGTCTATATAATGCCATGATTTTACAAGCTAACACAGGCGAACAAAATACATTGGCCATACTAAGAAATAGTACAACTAAGAAATGGTTGAAACCCATTTTTAACTATTTAATGGAAGTAGTGGCGAAAGGCCACTTCCACATGAGTGTATTTGTAAATGTGCATAATATAGATCCTTGCCTGCAAACGGCCAAGCCCAATTTTCCAGCTACCAAAAAAAGTAAAATAAATAACCTTTATTCAGCTACGTATAGCTAGACAGACCACAATGAATGAGTTAAAATTGTAACTAGCCGAGAACCGGACACACATATGTGTTTCCTGATTTAACAGGCACATATCGTTTTTGACATAGGAGTGCTAGTAACTTCCCTAGCCAGTTAGATTGTTGAAATAACTAGTAAGCAACAGTAGGTCCGGTCAGCGGCAGTGTTTAAAATCTTAGCAGCCCCCCCGACATGTTTCGCTACCAAGTAGCGTCCTCAGGGGTACACCCTTAGCCCCGTGTACCCCTGAGGACGCTACTTGGTAGCGAAACATGTCGGGGGGGCTGCTAAGATTTTAAACACTGCCGCTGACCGGACCTACTGTTGCTTACTAGTTATTTCAACAATCTAACTGGCTAGGGAAGTTACTAGCACTCCTATGTCAAAAACTATATGTGCCTGTTAAATCAGGAAACACATGTGTGTCCGGTTCTCGGCTAGTTACAATTTTAACTCATTCATTGTGGTCTGTCTAGCTATACGTAGCTGAATAAAGGTTATTTATTTTACTTTTTTTGGTAGCTGGGAAATTGGGCTTGGCCGTTTGCAGGCAGCCTTTCTTTGTGTAATTGTATATTGTGCCCGCCAGCTACCAGGGGTCATATTCTTGTTGTTCTAATATAGATCCTTAACCCCTTGAGTACCCAGCTCATTTTGGCCTTGAGGACCAGACCCATTTTTTCAAATCTGACATGTATCACTTTATGTGGTAATAACTCTGGAATGCTTTTACCTATCCAATTGATTCTGAGATTGTTTTCTCGTGACATATTGTACTTTAGTTTAGTGCAAAAATTTGGTCGATAAATTCATTGCTTATTTGTGAAAAACACCAACATTTGGAGAAAATATGAAGAAATTATGATTTTTCCAATTTTAAATGTATCTGCTTGTAAAACAGATGGTAATACCACACAAAATAGTTACTAATTAACATCTCCCATATGTCTACTTTATGTTTGCATCGTTTTTTGAACATTCTTTTATTTTTCTATGACCTCACAAGGCTTAGAACTTTAGCAGCAATTTCTCATATTTTTAAGAAAATTTCAAAAAGCTATTTTTTCAGGGACGAGTTCAGTTCTGAAGTGGTTTTGAGTGCCCTATATATTAGAAACCCCCATAAAACACCCCATTTTGAAAACTGCACCCCTCAAAGTATCCAAAACAGCATTCAGAAAGTGTTTCAACCCTTTAGGCGTTTTACAGGAATTGAAGGAAAGTAGAGCTGAAATTTTCAAATTTCATTTTTTTTTACAAAATTCATATGTAATACATTTTCTTCTGTACCACAGAAGGTTTTACCTGAGAAATGCAACTCAATATTTATTGCCCAGATTCTGCAGTTTTTAGAAATATCCCACATGTGGCCCTAGTGCGCTAATGGACTGAAACACAGGCCTCAGAAGCAAAGGAGCACCTCTTGGATTTTGGGGCCTCCTTTTTTCAGAATATATTTTAGGCACCATGTCAGGTTTGAAGAGGTCTTGTGGTGCCAAAACAGTGGAAACCCCCAAAAGTGACCCCCATTTTTTAAACTACACCCCTCAGGGAATTTATCTAGGGGTATAGTTAGCATTTTGACCCCACAGGTATTTTGCTATATTTTCTGGAATTAGTCTGTGAAAATGAAAATCTACTTTTTTTCTGGAAAAACGTAAAAATTTCTAATTTTTGCAAGAAATAAAGGAGAGAAAGCACCCCAACATTTGTAAAGCAATTTCTCGCGATTACGGAAATATCCCATATGTGGTAATAAATTGCTGTTTGGACCCACAGCAGGGCTCAGAAGGGAAGGACCCCCATTTGGATTTTGGAGCTCTGATTTTACTGGAATGGTTTTCAGTGCCGTGTCACGTTTGCAACGCCCTGGAGGGACCTAAACAGTGGAATCCCCCCAAAAGTGACCCCATTTTGGAAACTATACCCCTCAAGGAATTTTTCTAGTGGTATAGTTAGCATTTTGACCCCACAGGTTTTTTGCTGAATTTATTGGAATTAGTCTGTGAAGATGAAAAGAGACTTTTTTTTAAAAAAAACACAGAATTTTCTAAGTTTTATAAGGAATAAAGGAGAAAAAGCACCTCAACATTTGTAAAGCAATTTCTCCTGATTACGGTAATACCCCATTATGTGGTAATAAACTGCTGTTTGGACCAACGGCAGGGCTCAGAAGGGACGGAGCACCATTTGGATTTTGCAGCTCAGATTTTGCTGAATTGGTTTCTGGGGGCCATGTCGCATTTGCAGAGTCCCTGAAGTACCAGTACAGTAAAAATTCCCCAGATGTGATCCCAATTTGGAGACTATACCCTGAAAGAATTAAATTAGAGGTGTAGTGAGCATTTTGAGCCCTCAGGTGTTTTATAGATTTTATTAGAATTGGTCCGTGAAAATGAAAACATTTTTTTTTTCCAATAACCTGTAGCTTTAGCTCAGAATTTTTCATTTCCACAAGGAATACAGGAGAAAAGACACCACAAAATGTGTTACACTATTTCTCCTGATTACGGAAATACCCCATATGTGGTTGTAAACGACTATTTTGACATACAGCAAGGATCTAAACGGAAACATTTCATTTTTGGAGTGGAGATTTTACAAAATTTGTTTTTGACGCCATGTTGCATTGCGCTGAGGTACGAGTACAGTGAAAACTCCCAAGAAGTGACCCCATTTAGGAAACTATACTCCTCAAGGAATTCATCTAGAAGTGTAGTGAGCATTTTGACCCCCAAAGGTTTTGCAGAAATTAGTGCACAGTGGATGTTGCAGATTGAAAATTGATATTTTCCACATATATGCTATTTCAGTGCCCAATGCGTTGGGCCCAGCTTGTACCACTGGAGACATACGCCCCATAAATTGTTAAGCGGTTCTCCAGAGTACGGTAATACCCCATATGTGGTCATAAACTGCTGTTTGGGCACACTGCCAGGCCCAGAAGGAGCACCATTTGGCTTTTGGAGCGCAGATTTTGCTTGGTAGTAGTTTTGTTTAGTGTTTTACTGGTGTTTCAGTTTATAATGTGGGGGCATATGTAAGCTGGGCGGAGTCTATTAGGGTATATGTAAGCTGTGCGGAGTACATCAGGGTATATGTAAGCTGGGCGGAGTACATCAGTGTATATGTAAGCTGTGCAGAGTACATCAGGGTATATGTAAGCTGGGCGGAGTACATCAGGGTATATGTAAGCTGGGCGGAGTACATCAGGGTATATGTAAGCTGGGCGGAGTTCATCAGGGTATATGTTTGCTGGGCGGAGTGTATCAGGGTATATGTAAACTGTGCGGAGTACATCAGGGTATATGTAAGCTATGTGGAGTACATCAGGGTATATGTAAGCTGGGCGGAGTACAATAGGTCATAATAGGATGATGTAATAATGGGGAGAATGAATAATAAAATTAATTATCCCTGGATAGTGACGTACGCTTTGAACCAATCCTTCATGCACAGGCCGGATTATTGGGTGCAGGAGTCGCACTTCTAAAGGGTGTCCGTGGTGTTGTACAAAACATCCGCACTCCAGTATTGCCTAATCTTTGACTTCTTCACTAGCCCCATATGTAGCACAGACCCCAAAATGTCATCGTTTTCGCTGCATTTACAGGGTCTACCAGTGGGGGCTGCAAATGATGACGTGGGGTTTTAGGTGAAGAACTGCTGCACATATAAATTCGTCTGGGCCGTTGTTTTGCATTATTGCGTTCCAAGAGTCAGAACTTTTTCTTTTTCCGTTGACGAGTTGTGTGAGTGCTTGATTTTCATGGAACGAGCTGTCGTTTTTATTAGTATCATTTTGGGGTACATGCGATAATTTGATCAGTTTTTATTCAATTTTTTCTGAGGAGAGGAGACCAAATACCAGAAATTCTTTCACTATTTTTTTTATCATTTTTTACCGGCGTTCTCTGTGCAGTATAACCAACATGCTTACTTTATTCTGCGGTTTGATACGATTATGGCAATATCAAATTTATATAGTTTTTATATGTTTTACTACTTTTACAAAAAAAAAACACTTTTTTCTAAATAAAATGTTTTAGTGTCACCATGTCCTGAGAGCCATAACTTTTTTATTTTTTTGTCGACGGAGCTTTGTGAGGGCTTGTTTTTTGCGTGACACACTGTAGTTTTTATTGGTACCATGTTTGGCTACGCGCGAGTTTTTGATCACTTTTTATTCCATTTTTTTGGAAACAACGTGACCAAAAAAGGAAATTCTGCCATTGTTTTTTATGGTATTTTTTTTACGGTGTTCACCGTGCGGGATAAATAATATGATATTTTTTTAGGCCAGGCCAATACGAACGTGGCGATACCTATTATGTCTAGTTTTTGTCTTTTTTTTATTTATTTTTTAATTATAAAGGGCTTGATCAGGGAAACAAGGCGATTATTGTTTTCATTACGTAAAACTTTTATTTATTTATTTATCTAAAACTCTTTTTTTACTTTTTTTCACTTTTTATTTTACACTTACTAGGGGACTGGAAGATCTGATCTTCTGCTGATCCCCTGCACAATACACTGCACTACTTCTGTATGTACTGATGTAGTGCAGTGTATTGTAACTGTCACTTTACAACTGACAGTTGAGCCTATTACGTCCTGCCTCGGGCAGGACCTAATATGCTCCCGTACCTGGCAACCAGGAAGTCGTTGCTAGGCTTCCTGGTTGCCATTGCAACCATCAGAACCCCGCAATTTTTCGCGGGGGGGGGGGGGGCAATGGGGTGCAGAGATCCCTCTGTATCAATCACTTAAATGCCGCTGTCGCTATTGACAGCGGCATTTAAGGGGTTAAACTACAGCGATCGGAGAGGACAGTGATCGCTGTACTTGCAGTGGGATGTCGGCTGTATATTACAGCCGACATCTGATGAAGATGGAGCGAGCACAGCTCCTGTGCCCGCTTCATCCTCAGGGCGTTACTATACGCCCATTTTCGGGAAGGGGTTAATAAAAATAGTGGGATTTTTTTTTACACCGCTTTCTCTGATCTCCTCACGTATCTCACAGAAATGAGGAGATCAGAGAAAGTGACAGGAGCTTTCTCCTGCAGACGATGTCACAGACGGCTGTGATTGGTCAGTCTTCAGAGACTGACCAATCACAGCAATCGCCAGCATTGGGGACTGCTAATTGGTCCCCAGGCCGGTAGCAGAAACGGTTAGCTGTCAATGACAGCTGCCGCCGCTGTTATGTCACTATGTGATTTCACATAGTGACAGGTTATTCCTGCTCTGTAATAGTACGGCGAAGGTACGCTGGAATAAGCGGCCAGCGACGTACTATTACGGCGAAGGTACGCAAGGGGTTAATATTGGCATAATATGGAACATAACACATCAGTATGTCACCAATATAAGGAAGGGATTTGTCCAGTGCCCAAGATAGGGAGGAAAAAAGGAGAGAGATGTGCTTTATGTGTGGGGAATTTAGGTTGTTCGGGAAAAGGGGAGGGGCGTGTTTCAGTTATGCTCACCTTTTTGAGTTGGGAAATTGTTAAGGATCTGCCAGGCACAGCTTCTGTATCCACGCCCATAGGTAATCAGTCTGCACCTGCTTCTATGTCTGTGAGACTGACTCCATCTTCCACCACTCAGGATGGCAGGCTTAGGAGTGGGAGAGCCTATCACAGCCTGGCCAGACGGAGCTAGCTCCCGCCCTCTGTCTATTTATACCTGCCTTTCCTGTTCCTCCTTGCTTGTGATTCTTCTCTGTTGGTTTCCTGGCCCTGCTGCAGCTTCTTGAACTACTTGTCCCTGCTTCGTTTTGACCCTGGCTTACTGACTACTCTTCTGCTCTGCGTTTGATACCTCGTACATTCCTGGTTTGACTCGGCTTGTTCACTACTCTCCTGCTCTGCGTTTGGAACCTCGTACTCTCCTGGTTTGACTCGGCTCGTTTACTACTCTTGTTGCTCACGGTGTTGCCGTGGACAACTGCCCCGTTTCCCTTTGTTCTGTGTTTCCTTGTCTGGTTGTCTGTCGTGCACTTATTGAGTGTAGGGACCATCGCCCAGTTGTACCCCGTCGCATAGGGCGGGTCATTGCAATTAGGCAGGGACTGAGTGGCGGGTAGTTTAGGGCGCACTTGTCTGTTTCCCTATCGCTGTCATTACCGAAATGAGGCACAACTACTCAACACGTGTAAGAGTATGTTCACAAGGCTTATTTTTGGCTGTTTTTCGGGCCGTAAACGGCCGAAAAGTCGGAAGCAAAAACATATGCCCATTGATTTCAATGGAAAATACGGCGTTTTGTTCCGATCCATATTTTCAGACGTTTTTTAGTAAGCGCGTGCACATACCCTCATAGTCAATGTAACCCATCCACAGAACTGTCAGCCTTGAGTGATTCCCGGGTTTCTCGAAGGGAGCCAGTAATTCAATAGAAATAAAAAGATTTAAAAATGATTAGTTACTCTGAGCAGAGGCGTAGCTATGGGTTTAGCACAGGGGGGCAAAACACATCTGAGTGGGCCCCAACCCAGTGGGCCGCCAAGGCATTTTTACAAGTGCAGAGGCACATCCGGCAGGGTCAGGCTTATGTAAACAGCTTTGTCTGCTGTGTTACTCTGTTTCTGTAAACTTCCATTGAAGTGAATAGATGTTACGGAAACAGCGTAGCATAGTGAGCTACACTATAGTGCCTACCCACACAGCATAATGCTCCCATAGTGCCCCACACGCAGAATAATGCCCAAGATAGTGCCTCCCCAAAGAGTATAATGCTTCCATAGTGGTCCCCACACAGTATATTGCTTTCACAGTGGACCCAACACAATATAATGCCCTTATAGCTACCCCACACATAGTATAATGCCCCATAGCTGCCCCCATACAGAATAAAGCCCAATAGCTGCCCCACTGTCACGTATTCCCTTCCTGCAGCTCCTTCAGTCTCCAGGACGTCGAGAGTTACTCGCTCGGGCGTCGCCCGGCCTGGCAGACTGAGGCAGTCTGCAGCCAATAGGAGCTCAGGAACGTCAGGCCAATCTAAGCCTGACTGATGTTCCTGAATTCCCGCCCTCTCCTCATTTAGTTCAGCCTGGGGTAGTAGGCCTTTGCCTGTAATTAGAGTTACCTAGCCCTGTGCACTCCCTATTTACAGACTCCGCTGAGCGACTTGCATTTTGACTCCTTTGTGACCCCTGACCCCGGCTTGACTCCTGACTTTTCTTTGCTTCCTGACTTTTGTTTTGCCGCACTCTCCCGGTTTGACCCTGCCTGCCTGACTTCGCCTTTTGCGCCCGGACTTGCCTGTGGCGCAATTGCCCTGCTTCTCCCTCCGTGTCTTCCCAGGTGACCCTTTGTTGTTTCGTACTGTCTCTGTCTTATCTGTTTCTCAGTTGCACTTGTACGAGTATAGGGAACACCGCCCAGTTGTGCGCCGTCATTTAGGTAGTGACGTACAAGTAGGTAGGGACAGAGGTTTGGAAAGAACAGGGACCTCACTGTTACCCGTGTATTTGTTTGCGACACCCACACAGTATAATGCCCATAGTGCCCCAACACAGAATAATGCCCCATAGCTGCCCCTCACACAGTGTAATACTCCCATAGCTGCCCCATACAGTATAATGCCCCTATAGCGGCCCCATACAGTATAATGCCCCGTAGCTTCCCTCACACATTATAATGCCTTAATAGCTGCCCCATACAGTGTAATGCCCCATAACAGCCCCCATAAAGTATAATGCCCCGTAGCAGCTCCCATACAATATAATTCCCCCATTACTGCTCTCATACAGTATAATGCCCCATACAGTTTAATGTCCCATAATGCCTACTAAAAAAATTATGCAATAAATACTCACCTACCCCCATTCCTACGGCAAGTGGAGAAGATTCCTTTGCTCCTCTGGTCTGTGCTATGTGTGGCTCGGTGCAGACAGGCCTGATGACGTAACTGCATCGCTCCTGTCTGCGCTGAGCTGCTCACTTCTGTCCTTACACAGTGAATGCTGGAGCAGGGAGGTGACGGCTCCCTGCTCCAGCTTTGGATTCAACTGTATCTAAGTCCACCACCCCCCTCTGCCCCTCTGCTAGCTACGCCTCTGACTCTGAGACTCTGTGTGGCGCTGTTCCTTAGGGAAAAAAATTTGTCGGCATGTATAAAAGAGTTTTATTACATAAAAAGTACCCGCAGTGCACACGATTACGCGTTTTGAGCCAGGACCAGTCTCTACATCAGATACAAACCCTTGTGATGATAACAGTCAGGTCAGTGATTTTAAAGGAAAAAAGTCTGCCTAAAGGAAAAAAGACACACATGTAAGTCTACGTGTTTCTCCTTACTCCTTCTTTCTCCCCCTGCTCACCCCTCCTCTCTCATTAGATATACATGCAGTGTCTCTGACACGCAGGGTCGACCTGTAATCTATCACATCTAAGTTATGAACTTAGATGTAATGGATAACAGGTGGATCCTGCGTGTCGGAGACATGCAGGACCCGCTTTCACTGAGACTGTCAGTCCCACGGACTTGACGGGAACAGGATTTAGTGAACGATACAGCTGCTATGTATACAGGATACAGAGCAGCTGTATCTCAAAGAGTAAAAATTATTTGTAATAAAAACTAATTATAAAGTTACACCAATCACTCTAATTGACCTTTTTGTAAAAAAAAAAACCTTTTAAAGGTTTAAATAGACTTGAACAATTTTCTAAACAGTTATATGAAGCAGCGGACATATCTCATTTTGCTATTATTTATTTACATTTAGGCATACGCTGTTTGCCTAGTCCGGAATCGCTTGTTAAATGATATCTTGTGAGTTGTTATTGTCACGATGGGTGTGTGGACGCACTGGGCCATACTGCCGTAGCGGGATAGCAGCTGGCCAAACAGGATACCAAGGCAAAGTCAATAGTTTGAATAAGGGTACCTTTGGCAATACAGACAGTAGCGATCGCAGGCTCGGATGGGACCTGGGCAGCAGGCAGACACCAGGCGCGGCGAAATAAAGAACGACACAACACGACTCCAACTCTCTATGGCACAGGAACAATATAGCACGGGATACAGAATAAAGGTAGCAGGAATGGGAACACTGGGAAGTGGAAAACACTAAGGGACCATTTGCAAAGACTAACATGGGTAAACATAACAACACTCAGGCAAAGAGTGAAGGGGCAAGTCCCTTCTTATAGTTCAAGATGATCTGGGAGCAATCAGTCAAATCTAAAACATGTGTGTGCTCTTACTCTTTAAAGCCGGGAATGAACTCAAGTGCACACACTAGTGGTCACTGCAAGACAGGACGGCCGCATGTGCTGGCATCTCTGGGGAGGAAGATGTCTACAGGATGGTAGGTGTCTGCGGTCTGCGACCGCGGACATTACAGTTATGGTTATTCACCTAGAAATCATTTTCTGTACTATTGTATGTCATCAATATTGCATCTGTATTATGGATTGAGGCATCATGAAATATAGTTACATCATAATGATCGCGCAGGCTCAGAAGAATCTGTTTACTAACAGTTGGGCTTCGGCTGCAAAGGCCTAGTTTGGTTGTAACTCTAATGCCGACTATTTAACTCATTAAATGCCTTTGTCAATAGTGACCGCAACATTTAAGTGGTTCGACAGAGCGAGGGGGTTTCTTCTGTTACGTATCAGCGGTTTGGTTGCAATGTAGCTATGGGCCTAACAAAGGCACAGAAACCTGCCATGGCTGTATGCCAATTAGGCCATTCCTAATAGACTGCCTGTCAGTTTTACACTGACAGGCAATAATAATTTGGTGTACTGAGTATACCAAAGCATTATATAAGCGATCAGAGGATCGCTTTGTGAAGTCCCCTAATGGGACTAAAAAAAATAATGAAAGAAAATGAAATAAATTTATTTAAAAAAATAAATAAACAATAAACACTTAGGCTATAAAAATTGGTTATGTTTTTTTAAGGCTTCCTTCACACACACTTTATGGGTGGTGTTGTTTTTGGCAATACAAACGCATCTACAAAATATTTT
Organism: Rhinoderma darwinii; assembly: GCF_050947455.1. Taxonomy (NCBI): domain Eukaryota; kingdom Metazoa; phylum Chordata; class Amphibia; order Anura; family Rhinodermatidae; genus Rhinoderma; species Rhinoderma darwinii. The sequence goes on from NC_134687.1 coordinate 56,976,556, forward strand.
TTTTTTGTAAAATGGTAAATGCATTTTTTTTGTTGTTTTTTTTTGCAAATACTATGTTTTACTACCTTAGTTTTTTACGTGACATTTTTCACATTGAAAGTCATGTGCTACAAAGATTCCTCTGTGCTACACATGATTTACTCTGAAAAAAAAACATAAAAAAGTCATAAAAAGTGCATTGACACTTGCGTATTTTTAAGAGGAAAATAACCTGAAAAAAAAAAAGCTATGGAGGTCTATGGGACAAAAAACACCACTTACTGCTGGAAAAATGGCACTAAATGCTGAAAAAAACAAACCCACAATGTAGTAAAACATAAAAAAAAACCTGTACATATTTGGCATCACCGCAATTGTACCAACTAGAACAAATGTAACACATTATTTACACCGCATGTTAAACAATGTAAATTTGAAACTCCTTGCTTATTCAGACCCCCATTTAAATAACTGACAGCACACTGACTAATGCAATTCAATTCGGCTATTGACAAGTTCGTGTTTTTTCACAAAGCGTGTGTCCGTTGCGTGAAACTCACTGTATGTCCTACTTTGGTCTGTTTATGCGAACCACGTCGCCCATTGAAGGCTACATGTGCGTGAAAATCACGGACAGCACACAGACAGCGTGTGTTGTTCGTTTTGCTAAAGAAATTATGAGGGGAAAAAAAAACAGCAAGTGCAATAACACAAATGTGAAAAACTGATGCCACACAGAAAGCACACTGATGCCACACAGAACTGAAATGCAGGAAATACGCAACTTTTTTTGCGGAACGCAAAACGGACACACTCGTCTGAATAAGGCCTTAAGGAGGAGGCTAACTTTGGCCTTAAAGGGGCTCGGTCACCAGATTATAAGTGCCCTATCTCCTACATAATGTGATTGGCGCTGTAATGTAGATAACAACACTGTTTTTTATTTTGAAAAACGATAATTTTTGAGCAAGTTGTGAGCAATTTTAGATTTATGTGAATTACTTTCTTAATGCCCAACTGGACGTTTTTTAACTTTTGACCAAGTGGGCATTGTAAAGAGCAGTGTATGACGCTGACCAATCAGCTTCATTCACTTCTCTCCATTCATACTTAGCACAGCGTGATCTGGCGAGATCATGCTGCGCTGTCACATACACCCACATTAACTTTACTGAAGTGTCTTGACAGTGAATAGACATCACCTCCAGCCAGGACCACTTACTGCTGGAAAAATGGCACTAAATGCTGAAAAAAACAAACCCACAATGTAGTAAAACATAAAAAAAAACCTGTACATATTTGGCATCACCGCAATTGTACCAACTAGAACAAATGTAACACATTATTTACACCGCATGTTAAACAATGTAAATTTGAAACTCCTTGCTTATTCAGACCCCCATTTAAATAACTGACAGCACACTGACTAATGCAATTCAATTCGGCTATTGACAAGTTCGTGTTTTTTCACAAAGCGTGTGTCCGTTGCGTGAAACTCACTGTATGTCCTACTTTGGTCTGTTTATGCGAACCACGTCGCCCATTGAAGGCTACATGTGCGTGAAAATCACGGACAGCACACAGACAGCGTGTGTTGTTCGTTTTGCTAAAGAAATTATGAGGGGAAAAAAAAACAGCAAGTGCAATAACACAAATGTGAAAAACTGATGCCACACAGAAAGCACACTGATGCCACACAGAACTGAAATGCAGGAAATCCGCAACTTTTTTTGCGGAACGCAAAACGGACACACTCGTCTGAATAAGGCCTTAAGGAGGAGGCTAACTTTGGCCTTAAAGGGGCTCGGTCACCAGATTATAAGTGCCCTATCTCCTACATAATGTGATTGGCGCTGTAATGTAGATAACAACACTGTTTTTTATTTTGAAAAACGATAATTTTTGAGCAAGTTGTGAGCAATTTTAGATTTATGTGAATTACTTTCTTAATGCCCAACTGGACGTTTTTTAACTTTTGACCAAGTGGGCATTGTAAAGAGCAGTGTATGACGCTGACCAATCAGCTTCATTCACTTCTCTCCATTCATACTTAGCACAGCGTGATCTGGCGAGATCATGCTGCGCTGTCACATACACCCACATTAACTTTACTGAAGTGTCTTGACAGTGAATAGACATCACCTCCAGACAGGACGCAATGTCTATTCACAATCCCGACATTGGCTGGAAGAGCATGACCAAAACTTCCAAGTACTTCCCTAGCTCCCTAATTTGCCAGACTTGAACCCAATTGAGCATTTCTTGGGACCACCTTGATCATCTTGTTCACTCTATGGATCCTCCCCCACGCACCCTCTAGCAAATGTGGGAGGCAATGCAGTTAAAGAGGCTCTGTCCCCAGATTATAAGTGGCCTATCTCCTACATAATGTGATTGGCGCTGTAATGTAGATAACAACACTGTTTTTTATTTTGAAAAATGATCATTTTTGAGCAAGTTATGAGCAATTTTAGATTTATGTGAATTACTTTCTTAATGACCAACTGGGCATTTTTTAACTTTTGACCAAGTGGGCATTGTAAAGAGCGGTGTATGACGCTGACCAATCAGCGTCATTCATTTCTCTTTATTCATACTCAGCACAGCGTGATCTAGCGAGATCATGCTGCGCTGTCACATACACCCACAACTTTACTGAAGTGTCTTGACTGTGAATAGACATCACCTCCAGCCAGGACGTGATGTCTATTCACAATCCCGACACTTTGGTAAAGTTTGTGTGGGACTTAATCGCTGCACAGCGTGATCTTGCGAATGATAGTGTGATCTGTGCATGCTTGAGAATAGTCCTGTTGGACTGAAACGTCACATGGGTGATTAAAATCTGTTATATTTTTGGAAGTGCTGCCTCCTTGTCCATTCTTGTTTGCCCGGAATTGTGAATAGACATTGCGTTCTGGCTGGAGGTGATGTCTATAGGCACTTACAATCTGGTGACAGAGCCTCTTTAAGTACCAGAGAAATGTTTTGTCTTTTTTTCCCGTATTTCAACAACCATATTTTTATATATTCGTAGCTGCGTGAGTTCTTCTTTGTTGTGGAACGTTTTGGAGAATACAGGCATTATTTTGAGGAGCATTTAAATATTAGCATTTAATTATTATTTTAATGGCCATCAGATTGTAAGAAATGCATTTATTGTATATCACAATTCCAAAAAAAGGAGACTTGAAAGAATGTGCAAACTGCCGTACAATCTCACTACTATCATATGGCAGTAAAATTATGCTTAAGATCATTCAGCACAGACTGGAACCATACATGGAAAGGAAATTGACTGATATACAAGCTGAATTCAGAAAAGGCAAAGGAACAATAGACTTCATTCTAGATGCACACTGGATAATTTAAAGGGATTGCTGGGCATGGGGAGGTTTTTCATACTGATGACCTATCCACAGGATAGATCATCAGTATATGATCGGTGGGGGTCCGACACCTGGACTCTGCACTGATCAGCTGTTCCGACTAGTGTGCTACCATACTATACTGTGCTCCATTGTTTGCCGTATATAAGGAGTTATTCTTCCCAGAAGCAATTGTATGGGCCCTATATTACAGCCTTGTACAATTTGGAGGTTATGCAGAGCCGTAAATTGTGAATTTGCATGTAATGAGCATCCAATCTATTTACTCACTATGGTTAATGCTGTATGTAATTACATTATAATAGCCTCTACTAAAAACCTCTATACTGGTAATAGCATGCACTAAAACTGATCCTTACATGCTGAAAACTACAATCATTATTTTCATTTTGTTCCAGTAGAGAATTAATACCTTTTGTCCAAGGCCTTGCACTGAAACATGTGTCTATAGTTCACTATTCTAGTTCTACTTGTTCTCTTGCAGTTGAGTTAATACAAAGCTCATTCTTGACTACATTTATTAAGGTAAACTCTCTTCAGACCCCGTTTGGGTCACACAGTCGAGGTATGCAACTGTATACTTTTTATGATAAAATCATTGATCCATTTCTTAAAGTTGTTTTTGTTTTTCATACTGATCTAAAGGAACTGTACAAATGTATACCCATATGTAACTCCTGCTACATTGTAATCCTGATTAAAATTCTTATTTATTCAAACATTTTGCTATTTTCTTCAAGCATACCTCTCATATAAACTTATTTATTTGTGTAAAGTTTAATTATTATATTTTAAATGCTATTTTCACGCATAAGTGGTCTGACACTTGAAATATGTGTCCACTGTAGGGAATTACTTGTTGGATATGCCTAGGCATTGTAACATGCTATAGAGAGTCACAAATTAAACCTGAATACAATAAGTACCATTGTCAGAAAGTACAGGAGCTTGTCAGGGCCCCCGTATTCACACTGCATGCAAAGTATATTTGTGGTTCCGAACCTTTAGAAACAAATTTGCTTGTCTGTGTGATAGTTCATATAAATACATCTGCCAAAAGACTTCTGAATCCTTCTGATGCAGAGAAAGGAGTGCTGACATGAGATGATAGCTCTTTTTCCCTTCCCTGCATTGGTCATAGATATTCTTGCAGGCAGGGGCGTAACTAGAAAAGACTGGCCCAGATAGCAAACTTTTGACTGGGGCCCCCCCTCCCCTCGGTATCACACAACCCCCCTTTGTAGATAGTGCCTCCCTATGGATTCCGCCACACAGCGCCCCCTATAGATAGCACCAGTAGATAGCGCCATACACAGCCCCCATGTAGATAACACATTACAGCCCCCTGTAGATAATGCCTTACAGCCCTACCCTGTAGATAACGCCATACAGCCCCCTGTAGATAACGCCATACAGCCCCCCTGTAGATAACGCCATACAGCCCCTCCTGTAGATAACGCCATACAGCCCTCCCCCTGTAGATAACGCCATACAGCCCCCCTGTAGATAACACAATACTGCCCCAAACCCCCCTGTAGATAACGCCATACAGCCCCCTGTAGATAACGCCATACAGCCCAAAACCCCCCTGTAGATAACGGCATACAGCCCCCCTGTAGATAACATAATACAGCCCCCCCTGTAGATAACGCCATACAGTCCCCCTGTAGATAACGCCATACAGACCCTGTAGATAACACCATACAGCCCCTGTAGATAACGCCATACAGCCCCCCCTATAGATAACGCCATACAGCCCCCCTCTGTAGATAACGCCATGGAGCCCCCAACCCCCCCCAAAAAAAAAACGGCCTATAGTTTATCCTACAAAAGAGATGTATTCCCTATCCACAGGATAGGGGATACATGTGTGATCGCTGTGTGATCGCCGAAAGTTCCCCGAAGTTCTCCAAGACAAACTTCGGACTTCCAGAGTCTGCGCAGTTCAATAAAAATTAAAGGAGCGCTGGTCACACATGTGCACAAGCGCGACCTGTGCACAATTAATTTATATGGAGCTGCCGACAGACCCCAGAAGTCCAAGGTTTGTCATGGAGAACTTCAGGGGACTTTCGGTCCCCCATTCTCCTTATCACTGGGCATCCCAGCGATCACACATTTATCCCCTATCCTGTGGATAGGGGATGTATGTCTTTTGTAGAAACAACCCCTTCAGTGGCATCACGCTGTAGCAGCCATAGCGGCTGCTAGCGGAGCCTCCGGCCATGGGGGGTCCATGCCGATGGGCGGCACGTGCCCCATCATGCTGCGGGCCCCGTAGCAGCTGCTACGGCTGCTACAGCGGTAGTTACGCCACTGCTTGCAGAACATGGAAGATACATGTGACAACCTTCTAGTGGTTGCTTAAATGTATCTTCCTGTCAGAGAGAAGGAGAAGATGAGGTGGGGAGGTGGCTGTGCATGTATACAGCTCTGTCCATGTTGTTTATAAGAGTTGTGAAACGTTTTGCTGTTTCCATAACTGACAAAAACTACAATGTGGCCCCTCCTCTCCTTTTCTTTGGAGTGTCAAACAGGGGAGCAGGGAACCCCAATTTTCCTGAAAGATGGGAGTCCCAAAAATGGAAACCCAAGCACCGAGATATTATTGGGAGATACTGTTGAAATACACCGTTCAGCATAATATTAAAACCATCTGATAATATTGTGTAGATCCCCAGTATGCTGCCAAAAATGCACTGACCCATTGAGGCATGAGCTCCACAAGATCTCTGAAGGTGTTCGGAGGTATCTAGCAACAGATCCTTTAAGACCTATAAGTTGCAAGGTGGGGCCTTCATGGATCGGACTTATTTTACCAGCATATCCTACAAATGCTCAATTCAATTGAGACCTGGGAAATTTGGAGGCCAAGTCAACATCTTTAACTCTTTGTTATGTTCTTCAACCCATTCATGAACAATTCTTGCAGTGTGGCAGGGTGCTTTAGGGCCTGTTCACATCAGAGTCGGGCTTCCGTTCATTGGCTCAGTTCGATCTTTCCATCGGAGGAAAAGCCAAACAGAAATTATAGCTTCCGTTTGTATTACCATTGATTTCAATAGTAATGCTTCCATTGCATTTGGTTTCCATTTGTTTCAGTTCCGCAAAGTTTCAGTTTTTTCATAGAAAGAATAGCGTGGTCCACTGTCATTATGGAATACCTCCATAAAGGGTTGCACAAAGTTTAGGTAGGTTTAAAAATGGCAAAGTAACATCCACATGAATGCCAGGACCCAAAGTTTCCCAGCAGATCATTGCCCAGAGAATCAAGCTTCCTCCATTGCCTTAACTTCTTCCAAAAATGCATCCTGGTAAGCAACACACAAGCACCCGGCTCTCTACATGATGTAAAGGAAAATGTGAGTCATCGGGCTAGGCCACATTCTTATATTGCTCCATGGTCAAATTCTGATGCTCACCTGCCTATTGTAGGTGCATTGAAGGCGGTTGAAATAGGTCAGCATGGACCCTCTGCCTTGTCAGCTCTGCAGCCCCAAATGCACTGTTTCTATCATAACCAGGCTTAACTTTTTGAGCAGTTTGCGCTACAGTAGCTCTTCTGTGGGCTTACAACATATGCACTCTCCTTTGCTACCCAAGCCCATCAATAAGCCTTGGGCACACATGAACCTGTCATCAGTTCAGAGGATCCCTCAGAGCTGACATGGGGAGAAGGGGCAGCTAGAGTCTGTGGGCTGCGCGGCCTCTGCTGAATCCAGAAGCTCTAGTGATAAATGTTTATATATGAAAAATTACGTCACTGGAGCTTCTCGATGCATTCGTTTAATGGAGGCCTGTGATAGATGCTATACAGTGGCATCCAACACCCATAGGTCCCTTATGTTAAAATAAAATGTATACCGCACGGCATACTTTTTTTTGCAAGACCTGGCGGGACAAAAAGTGTGTATGCTACGCTATCCATCCTAATAAAAAAGTATACTAACATACACCAGCCCAAGGGAGGCCAAAAGGACACTCTTTTGGCCTCCATTGGGCAAATGGAGCCCAAACGACACATTAAGCAAGTACAGTAAATCAGGAACTTTCCTGACGTACATGCTAGAGGTAGGGAGAAAACAAGAAATTTAGCAAACCTAATTTTGATCATATTTCTGGGTATTGCAGTCCACCCATTACAAATTTGGTTGCCCGCCTTTAAACCCACTCGATCACTATGATGTAAAAAAAGGTTACTTTCATCCTATAAAGTGATGGCATATCGCCAGGATATACAGGGTGGGCCATTTATATGGATACACCTAAATAAAATGGGAATGGTTGGTGATATTAACTTCCTGTTTGTGGCACATTAGTATATGGGAGGGGGGAAACTTTTCAAGCTGGGTGTTGACCATGGCGGCCATTTTGAAGTCGGTCATTTTGTATCCAACTTTAGTTTTTTCAATGGGAAGAGGGTCATGTGACACATCAAACTTATCGAGAATTTCACAAGAAAAACAATGGTGTGCTTGGTTTTAACGTTACTTTATTCTTTCATGAGTTATTTACAAGTTTCTGACCACTTATAAAATGTGTTCAAAGTGCTGCCCATTGTGTTGGATTGTTAATGCAACCCTCTTCTCCCACTCTTCACACACTGATAGCAACACCGCAGAAGAAATGCCTCCCGATCTGACCCCCTTAGACTTTTATCTTTGGGGTCATCTGAAGTCTATGCTGTGAAGATACGAGATGTGCAGCAACTGAAACTACGGATGCTGGAAGCCTGTGCTAGCATTTCTTCTGCGGTGTTGCTATCAGTGTGTGAAGAGTGGGAGAAGAGGGTTGCATTGACAATCCAACACAATGGGCAGCACTTTGAACACATTTTATAAGTGGTCAGCAACTTGTAAATAACTCATGAAAGAATAAAGTAATGTTAAAACCAAGCACACCATTGTTTTTCTTGTGAAATTTTCGATAAGTTTGATGTGTCACATGACCCTCTTCCCATTGAAAAAACTAAAGTTGGATACAAAATGGCCAACTTCAAAATGGCCGCCATGGTCAACACCCAGCTTGAAAAGTTTCCCCCCTCCCATATACTAATGTGCCACAAACAGGAAGTTAATATCACCAACCATTCCCATTTTATTTAGGTGTATCCATATAAATGGTCCACCCTGTACAATCAGTTTATAATCAGCAAGGGTCCAACCTCTTGGACCCCAACCGGCTCCTTCTGTTTTTCCCTTCACAGCGGTGCCCCGGCCACCAACCTTGCAGTAAACTGTGGTATGGCCCCGTTCAAGTGAGGGGGGCTGGCTGCAGGTCCCTGCATAATTAGGAGGCCGAGAGCACTGCTGTCCAGAGAAGACTTAGAAGGGCACGCATCGCTAATTTAGCTCTGCAGCCCTTTCTTGCTCAGGATCGCTATGGATCACAGATGTCGGACCCTACAGATCATAAAGTGATGGCATATCCTAAAAGCTGTATGTTTTGTGTATTGGTATAATGCCAAAAAAGAAAAAAAAATTGTTGAGTGCCATTTTGTTTTTGTATTTTGTTGAATACGTAATCTGAAAGCTATTATACTGCCATTTCCAAGTTGGGACTGTGCCAGTCATATATTGCAGTTGCTGTGTTAGCTAATATCATAAAATTATAAGCTCTCAAATTTATCAATAGTCCATTTCATGAAATTCTAGAAGTTCAAAAGCTACTTTTCAATATCATCCGTTTGGAAGGAACAGAAACATACTTTTCCTTAATAACTGCACTGCAATTAGGCAAAATGTATTTTTTAACCTCCAACTAGTAGCATTTTTTACCTAATAATTAAGTACAGACTGCTGCATGTACAAAGTTCCCTATATATCACAGCCAATGGTAACCAATTAAGGCTCCTTGCTCCTGAATACAGTAAAGGTTTAGCATTCAACTCAAATACCAAGCAAAGCCAGGTATTTAGAGCAAGGATTTTTGTTTTCTTATAATATACCAGTAGAAGTTGGCGAGAACTTATTATAATTTTCAAAATATTAAAACTTTATGTTACTACCACAGATGATTAATACTGAGAGCTTTTATGTTAGGCTCTGCTCACATATCGTTGAATCTTCACGTTTGTCTCATTTTTCCCCAAATGTAAAATCCTGACGTATACAAAAGAACATACAGTAGCATATGTCATCCATAGGCTGCCATGTTAAAAAAAAAAAGAGTATAACCTATTGTATGCATACAGCGGTCAACTGTATGGGAAAGCCGACATATACCTGACATCCAATGTGTCCATAGAGGTCATATGGATCTTCAGTGATCACAGTTTGGGAAATTTTCAGCTCTGCTTCATTAGGTTAGTTGTAATCTTTGACTCCAGCTTAACTGCATGCTCTACTGAAGTCTGAAGAAGTCTGGAATCTTCACCCTGTATCATCATTGGCTCAGAATGATGCCCAGTCACTTGGAACTGAAGATTTGCCTGCTCAGATTGGTTACACAGGCCCACCCAATGATAAATCAGGAAAATGTCACATAAATATGGACCTAAGTAAGTCAATTAAGACATGAGCCTGGTGGTCTACTTTATCTCTTAATGCAGATCGATGTACATGTACATAATCTGCGGTGGTGAGTTGCCGCAGAATTCCATACATAGACGTCATTTTAATTGTGCGTGCATGACCGTGGCATTTAAGTGGTTTGACTGAGGGAGGGGTTTGTCACTTGAATTTGAGAAGGCTGTAATACCGTGAAGCACTGCTACCAGCGTTTCACTATATGGAGCAGTGACAGGAATGAAGGGGAAGCAGCACTCGCTTTTCACTCGTGTCGTACACACCTATATTACTCTATGGGGCAGTGCAGACAGTGCGTGAATTTTGCGCCGCGCGAGTGCGTTGCGTAAAACTCACGACATGTCATATATTCATGCGTTTTTCGCGCATCACGCACCTATTGAAGTCAATGGGTGCGTGAAAAACACGCATGACACATGGAAGCTTCTGCGTTGCATGCGCGTTTTTCACGCATCACTTGTTATGTCCATGAAAAAGAGTTTATAAAGCTGGGCCAAACAAGCAAAAACCAGGAAGTGCTTGAGTTTCCTATGCGAGTGGGCCAGACTGGAAACTCCACCCAGATAACTGCAGGCATGCCGCGTGGGCTGGATGTGGAGAGGCTGATCAGCCTGGTGCAGGAGAAGAGAGAAATCTGGGACACCCGCGACCGCACGGCCAAGGAGGACGCCTGGGAGGAGATAGCCCAGGCGCTGTTTCGCTCCGAATGGGAGAGTAGCAGGACCCGCGACCGCACTCGGATGGGGGAGTACATGTGTTTCTAAACAATGCAATGTCATCCCTATTGAAGTAGTGGGTCCCTGTCTGTGTCTTTAGCTAAATGCCCAACTTACTATTTGTATTGCTGACGCATCACCGTGTAGCATGTAATTTGCTGTGTAGGGCCCCTCAGGTATTTTAGGGCCGATTTCTTTGTGCGTTGCCGCAATGTGTGACCATGTATTTGTTTTTCCTCCTACAGTCCTGGATATCAAAACCCGCTGGCTGAGCTGTAGGGACCAGTTCCGCCGTGAGATGGGCGACAGAGGCAGAAGTGGGGATGGGGCTTCACAAAAGCGGTCGTACATATACACCAAGAACCTGATGTTCCTCAAGGACATCATGGAGATGCGTTCGTAAGTAAATGTGCTATTGCATGTGTCAAATGTTTGTTTGCACAGGTCATGTTCGCCATCATGTTTTTTTGGGCAATGATCACTATTGGGTTCCCATTATGTTTTCCAATTACAGAACCACCGACAATTTGAACGATACAGAGGAGGAGAGTGACCTGCCCGAGTCTGGGCCACAACCTCCCACCAGTCGAGTGATGCCCCTTAGCCCGGAGCCAACATCCCAGGATCCGGCCCCAGTAGAGTTGGGCCCTGCCGTAGTCTCTCAGCCTGAAGCCCGCCCCCCGCGACAACCACAAAGACGCCGACGCAATCAGCAGCCATCCGCCGGGGCCCAGGTGGATACTCGGGTACTCGACTACCTTTGGCGAGCGGCCGATGAGGACGGGCAGGACTTCTTTGCCCGGGGAATTCTTCCCCTGCTGCGGAGGGTCCCAGAGGATAGGGTGGCATGCCTACACGCGGCTATCATAACCCTTATCGATTCCTCAACACCCCCCCACAATCCGCACCACTGCTTCACAGCGATCGAGCAGTGGCGCAGATTTGCCATGGCTAGCACCACGTCTAATTTACCTGCCCCATACCACCCATCCACCCCTAGCGCACGGCCTCACCCTTATTTCCGACCCATGGCTCCCCCATTCCCTGCCCCAAGTTACCAGGGCCATCATCAGCACCACTATGCTGGAGAGGAACATCCTCAGCAGCTCCATGGCCAGCATAGTGGTGCTGAAATGCCTGCATACTCCTCCCCGGGCCACCACTACCAGCACTTGTGAAAGTGCCTGTGTGCTGTGCGGAGCAAGGCACATTAGTGAAGGGCTCAAAAGTCTGCCCACGTACGTTTTACACCATGTTTGTGGTTAGTTTTTTTTCTTTTGTTATGTTCCTTTGCACCCCGTGTTTGCTGTGCATTGTAAACAGTAAAACCAGGTTGTTGACAGTTGCAATTGCGTGGTGTTTTTATTTCACACCCCTCCACACAATGTTTGCCACAAATGTATTTTACTGTACACTCACACACTGCTGGGCTTGGCCCCAAATTCGTGCACATGTTCTATGAGGTATTATTTCATCTATAGGGGTTTGCTATTGCTTGCAAGAGATGTGAAAGTTTGCGTGCTGTCATGTGACTCTAGACACACTAAGGACAGTTGCGATTTGAGTCGCCTAACTTTTGGCCGACCATCTTTCATTCTCATGAAAACAGTTTCAGGAATGGCAAATGGCCCGATCAAACCCCAACAGATGTAAGCTCGCAACCCACGTCAAGGGTCCTCATGTATTTCGAGTCCCTAACACTACACGCCCATAGCCTAAAACACCAAACACTCGCCACTTGGGACCTGTGGACTGAAAACTCCAAAAAATAGGCAACCCTTTAAATGACATCAAGCCCCCTGATGGGCTCTCAAAATATGCCGCCAAACTATCCCGCACTCGAAGTCCGGATGTGAGAGATCTCCCTAGAGGAATAGCCGGGACAGTGTCGCTGGTGGCTGCATGTGTTAGTATATATTCTGCATCAAAGGTAGCATCATGAATGCGGCAGAAGTTATGCAGAACTACACACGCTTGTATGACACGTGTCACATTTTGCGGGGACAATTGCATTGTCGACAGAAAGACCCGCCACCTGTTCGACATAATGCCAAATGCACATTCCACACATCTTCAAGCTCGGCATAAGCGGAGATTGAACATATGGTGACGCTCATCCAAGCCCCCTCTTGCAAAAGGACGCATTACTTGCCTTGTCAGGGCAAACCCCTCATCCGCAACGATGACATATGGGATTGGTGGGCCGCTGGAGCCAGGGAGGATGGAAGGTTCCGGCACCGCCAGTCGATTATTTAAAAGTCGTTTACCCATTCTTGATGAACGGAATATGCGGATATCTGCAGAGCTTCCATACGAACCTATGTCAACAATTGTGAAACAATAATTTGTGTCCGCCAAGGCCAACAATACCATAGAAAAAAACTGTTTGTAGTTATAGTATCGCGAGCCACTGCGTGGGGGCTTCTTCACCCGAATGTGTTTGCCGTCTAGGGCACCAATACAATTAGCAAATTGAGTTGCTCGAAGATAAGAAATCCCTCCGAAATTCGTAGCTACTGTTCTGTCGTGGGCTGAGGCATGACCGTGGGCTTTAATCTCTGCCACAGCACGACACAGGTGGATGTGACAATGAAGGAAATGGTGGTCACTCCCAAAAGAAACTCAAAATGTAACGAATGGTAACTATTGCCTGTGGCCAGAAATCTAAAGGCAAGAGAAAACCAAAGCAATCAACAACACATGTTAGGGGGGAATTGTAAAATAGACAGCGTCATTGAAGAAGTAATTGCAAGTGCACACACACCTCAAGGTCACAAGCAGGCGTTCCTCTGGGGAAATGCAGCATCTCATGTTGGTATTCTGGTAGGTGATGCCAGGGCGAATCTGCACAAGCAGAAGATCAAATGTGGACACAGACATGTGGCAGAACGCTCGAAATTTTTCGGGGTGCCGACGTAAGTCCTCATAGAGAGTATGAAAATGCCCTTTGGAGGTTCATTGGGCCACAAGTGGATGAACCCAAATTTGACAGTCAAAACACGTGTCAACTGTTGAAACACACACTGGGGTTTCTGCAGAGGCTGCAATTAAGGCGCAAAAACACTTTTTGCAGAAAGCAGGGGTTGGGCCAGCCGGCCTATTTGTAGGCTGGCCTCACATTAACTACCTCTGCGTTTTTTACGCGTGATTTAAACGCAGGTCGCACGCGCGTTAAAAACGCAACAAAGCTGCGTATACGCATGCCAAAAGCAATGGCAACGCGCAATACGCAGCGTGTTTTACGCGCGCAAAACGCACACGCTCGTGTAAATCAGGCCTAACAGTGATATCCGTCACCAGAGAGGTTAATGGTGTACATGAATTCTCATGACCCTCTTAATGATGTATACGTTTAGCAAATGGCTTTATAGTTTCTGGGTGAGAAATTACACTATCTGGCATCCATTTAACGCATACGATACCTTAAAGACTATAATGGTAGCTAGTAAATGTATACATCATGAAAGGCTATTGAAAAGCCCATGACGTGTATGTTAAACATATACCTGTGATGTATGTCATACAGTGGCATATGTTATCCATAGGCTCTCTTGTTAAAAAAAGGTGTACAGTAAACTTTTTTTTGTGGGATCCCTTGGGATGCAAGAGCGCAGTCTACTACGCTATTCCATCTTCCAAAAAGGTATAGCGGCGTAAACCAGCCCGACAAAGATTAAAAGGAAATGGAGCCCTATGGACACGTTTAGCTTTCCCAACGGACACACTAAACATAGAACCAAAACATGATGTGCACACAACCTCAGACTATGTTCACACCTGCGTCAGGGATTTCTGTTGTTCTGCTCCATCAGAGGAGCAGAACAAGGGAAAACCAGAAGCGACGATTCCGTTGCACCATGGACACCACCGGTGGCCAACAAAACCCATTGACTTTAACCCCTTAATGACCAGGCCTTTGTGCGCGTTAATGACGAAGAATAATTTTTTATTTTTTCACTGTCGAATTCTAAGAGTCGTAACTTTTTTTTTATTCCGTCGACATAGACGGACGAGTTGTTTTTTGCCTGACAAGTTGTATTTTTCCATTTCATCATTTTTGGGTGCATATAATATATTGATCAAAAAGGAAGGAGGAAGAAAAAAGGCTGGCACTACCCAATACTGACAGAGCGGTCTTCCTGCATAGAGATTTTAACTGGCGTGCGATCATGTATGGAGTCGGCTATATGATTGCCCCCTGGGTGCTCATCAACAAGCACAGCATGTTGTGTTTACATTTGAAAAAAGTTTAAAACTCAAGGTGCTCACCGTTTAATGGCAAAAAAAAAATATTTTATTTTATGATCATGGTCTGTAAGATGTGGAGCAAGCCTACCCTATATAATATATTGATTAACTTTTATTACATTTATTTTAGGAAAGAATTGAAAATAAGCAGATATTCCAGTATTGATTTTCACATTATAAATTTACGCCATTCACTATGCGGAAATAAAGAGCATGTTACCTTTATTCTGTGGGTTGGCACAATTACGGGGATACCAAATATGTAAAGGTTTTATATGTTTTCCTACGTTTTCAAAATGAAAACCGTTTTAAAAAAACAAAAACTTACTTGTTTCTGCATCGCAGCATTCCAAGAGCCGTAACCTTTTTATTTTTCCGTCTATGTAGCCATATGTGGACTTGTTTTTTGTGGGACAAGGTGTAGATTTCATTGTTAGTATTTGGAGGTGCATGGGACTTATTGATTCACTTTTATTTGATATTTTATGGAGGGAATGGGAGAAAAAATAAATGTTGCCGTTGTTTTTCAAGTTTTTTTGGACGCCGTTCACTCAGTGGTTTAATTAGTGTGTTAACCTTATTGTTTGAGTCGTTACGATCGTGCTGATACCTTATATGTGTATGTGTTATATTTTTTTTTACATTTTTACTAAATAAAAACTCTTTTTGGGGAAAAAAGTGTTTTTTTGTTTTTTTTTACTGTAATCTTTTTTTTTTTCCTAACCTTTTTTTAACTGTTTTACTTTTGTTTTTGTCCCACTAGGGACTTCACTTTGTGATCTTCTGATCGCTCATATAACGCTTAGTATACCAAAGCCTTATTGCCTGTCAGTGTATGGCCTAATAGGCAGTTGCTGAAGGCAGACCAGGGGGCCTTTGTTAGGCCGCCTGGCTGCCATGGAAACTGATCGGCCGATAGGATGACAGAGGGTGCTCCCTTCCTCTGTCAAACACATTAGATGCCACTGTTGCTATTGACAGCAACATCTAATGGGTTAAACTGCCTGAATCAGAGAGCGCTTAGATTTTGGTAATTGGGGCAGGAGCCTGGCTGTGTATGACATCCGTGCTCCTGCCACTGATCTCGTGGGTACACTGGCAGTACCCAACAGATCAGAGCGACGGATATATTTGCCACTTTGCAGCAGCTAGGACCTGCTTGTGACGAATATATCTGTCGCTCATCATTAAGGGGTTAATGGGTTTAGTTGGCTTTCTGTTGGGGTGTCTGTGGTTTTACCGGTAACAATAGTGCAGCATACTGCGCTATTGTTTCCGGTAATCCAGTCCTGATCTGTGTTGAAGGCCCCTAACGGAGCCCCCAATACTGATGTGAACAAGCCCTTAGTTAAAATGTCTTTATTTTTGTATATATTTTCTTATTTATTTATTTATTTTCAAAAGAATGAATTGCCTGGAGTCTACTTACATATCTTCTAGTTCTCCATAGGGGAGTTGGTTTTCCAATGAGGCGTCTTGAATATAATTAATGACTTTTATTTCAACATAACATTGATAATGCAACTTGATTAAAAGCACTAAAGGGAAAATTCAGAATAATTAAATCAATATATGTAATGGTGTCAAATGTTGACAATCATATAATTATTTTAAATTATTTTTCCAATGAATGTATGATGAATGATGTAGACAGTTTCATATAGCTATAGTGGATTGGTATATACAAACACAATTGTAACCGTCATCAAGCACTACACTCAAATAATAGTGCTTGATATATAATACTAATACAATTCATTTAAGTAAAGAACATACTGTATAAACATTACAGATCATTTTCCTAACAGACTGGCCAACATGAAGTTGTTCTAGGTGATGGAAGTGATAATATTACTAAATTAATATTATCAGTATTTGCATTCTTGTTTTGTCAGTTTAGGTTTATAGAATTGATTTGCCTCTTTTAAATGTGTTAAAGATTGAAAAGAACAGCAGTAAGTAAATTTATGGAGTGACCAATATGGTTGTTAGGGCCAGTCGACTGCACTATTGTCTCTGTCGAAAAAACGGAAACCTGCCGGAACGGTGACAAACGGAAACCATTAGCAATGTTTCCGTCACCATTGATATCAATGGTGATGCAAACGGAAGCTGTGGTTTCCGTTTGACTTTCCGTTGCAGGGTTCCATGACGGAAACATCAGACGGAACCCCTCAACGGAAAGCCAACGCTTATGTGAACAGGCCCTTAGTCGTTCGCTCTCAGTTATGATTAATCTTCACTCGCGTTTCCCTAGGTAATTTTCTCTTTTAGTTATAATATAATTTTTTTTTGGGCTCATGCACATTACCAAACACATGTACCGAGCCTTTACAGCAGTGCACGAAGCAGCATGTCTCCTAGCGGGCACCAAACTGCTTAAGTATGGTACCCTGGATTATAGGTCAGTTTAGAGCTAATAAAGGGTAAATGCAGGTCAGGGCGGGAATACTTGTTTTGCTCCCTCCTTGGCCCCAACCTTTTTGATGTTTATGTTGCAGGTCACTGAGAGGACAATAAGAGAGGAGGGGTTAAGAGTTTACCTCTAGTGTCTTTCCAGCGTGTGCCAGCAGAAAACTGCTATCATGTGTGAAAGATCCCCTGATGAGCTGACCACCCTGGTTATTGAGAAGGTGAGGTTGGAAGGTTCCGCCTGGCTGGAGAAAGCTTTCCAGCTACGTCCGGCTGCAGCAGATACCTCTGCTATACATATGGCCGGTGGGGAGGCACCTGCTGTGAGCAGACCATGCAGGCGTTCTCACCCCCCCGTCCGGCCTTAGTCCCGACCACTCTCCCCCTCAAAAAAGTTCTGGCCTTGCTATGGCTGTGGCTCCAGGATCGCTGCTGCTGGATGAGAGCGGCAACAGTCGATCCAGTTTTGTCCCCCCTACTCAGCCTGCAACCGCACTGCCTCTGGCCAAGGTGCAGGTGCGAGTAGAGGCCACTAGACCGTAAGGCGACCAGCCCCGCTCCTGTAAGCCACCTGTGCAGGCATCACAGGCTTCCCGCCCCCTGGTAAATGCATCAAAACCCCAATCCACCCGCGCCAAGTCCTTAGTTATGCGTGCAGTGGGTGCGGCTCCTAACCCGGCTCCCCGGAGCTCAGTGGGTCAGTCTGCTACTGCAGCTGCACCTCTTGCGGCCCGGCCCCCCCGGCCCATGTCGTCGGGGCTCGGTCAGCAGGCAATTTCTTCAAACACATATTCCCCCACCAGGACATGACGGATCAGAGCTGTTTCCGGTCGCTGGTACCCACTCTTCCCCTATGGAATTGGGTGCTGCCACTTTGGTCACGGCTCCTGTGACTCACTGCCCCCCTTTGGTGGACGAAGCACATGTAACTAATCCTTTGCCTTTTTCTACCCCTGGTTCACGGCAGCAGCACCGTGGACGCAGCTACGTTCCCAGACGATCCTCCTCCTCAGAATCATTCAGCGGCGATGGGACAGCCCGTTCCCGGAGATGCGGCTCACGCAAGCACCATAAGCATCGCCATGGACGGCAATGGTATGATGACCGTGGTGGCCATGGGCGGCACTCGAGCTCTTCTAGCCGCCGCTTGACTTCACGGACTTTATCTCCTGGTTGCTCTTCTTGCAGTTGCTCCTCTCGGGCAGCTGGCCATATGGGGCCTCCACGTCAACGATGTGGGATGGCAGTGCCACGCAAGACGATGCCTATAGTGTCGAGTGACCAGTCTACCCAACCGACTGCATGACCGGCAGATGCGATCACCGCCACAGTTCCTGCTACTTCACCTCCGGAGCTACTTCCGGGTCCACTGGGGACTGCTGCGTCTGGTGAGTTGACCATGCCGAGCCCTTGGCCCGTACATGATGGGGTTAAAAATGTTACAATTTGGATGTGGTTTCTGTGTTAAAAACGTGTTTGGCTACATTGGAGAATCTTTCTAGCCCTGAAGGGATGTTGCCTTTACAGGGGGAGGGGGGGTAGTGCCCTAACTTTTTGCAATTCTGTTTTTTGTGGTGTGGCTCCTCTCGGTGCTCATCTGTCTGTGGAAACCAGGGGAAATTTTTTGAAGGACCCCATATAATCCCACCCAATGTTGGGTCATCAGGGACTCAGGGGTACATGCTCCCACCACCTCATCAGGGCCCTATGTTATTAGGGGTCTCCCCCCTTGGTCCTCGGGATGCTCGTGGAATAGCCCCCCTCATGTAAAGCCGACCGCACCACCCTCAATACTTTAGGGGTTTTATCCTTATTTGGCTTTACCATCGTCGCCATATACCCGCAGCCAAGGATCCATTCTCCTTTCTGCCAGTCATCCCGCTCTGAATCTTTCTCCTAACCCGGATGATATTCCGGCTGTTTTCAGGTTAAGTAAAAAGGACCCGTCATCCATACCTGTGGGTGCCCAGCTCTCTTCCGGTAAGAATAGACCAGCCACTCTTTCTGATATATGCCAGATGGTCCAGATTCTACCCAGTAGGGCTGATATGATTTCCTTTGCCAAACAGATTGGGGAAGAATGTAAGCAGGAGTTTACCCAGTTCAGAGCTGAACTTTCCTCTCTTTCTACAAGGGTGGACACCCTGACACAGGACCGTGTAACGGTCGCTGCAACCATTACATCCATGCATACCACTATACAGCAACACTACGCTCAATTGTTTACTCTTCAACAACATCTTGATGATATCGAGAACTGTAATCGGAGAAACAACCTGTGTATTCGGGGTCTGCCTGAATCAATCCCTGCGTCTGATCTTCTTTCTACACTGTCTACCATCTTTTATAACTTATTGGGTCGGCCAACGAACACCCATATAGAAATGGACTGGGCCTATCGAGCCTTGCGTCCACTAAGTCTGGACAAACAGCGGCCAAGAGATGTCATATGCCGCATTCATTTCTATGCCATAAAAGACTCTATTCTACAGAAAACTAGACAACAGCCCACCATTTTTCATCAAGGTACACAGATCCGTATACTGCCGGATTTTTCTAGGCATACCCTGGCACAAAGATCAGCTCTCAAACCCCTCTTGGAGGTACTTCAGAGGCGGGGCATTTCCTACAGATGGGGCTTCCCCATTGCCCTAATGGTCAGACAGGATGGTCAAACTTATACTCTACGATCCCCGACTGACTTACCTGATTTTCTATGGGACTTAAACCTTCCTCATATTTCGATTCATGAGTGGCCCCTGATGTTGTCTTCTGCAGGCACTGGATCACATTTGGGTCGCCCCTCCTATCTACCCCCAAATCCATCTACCCCCAAGGGGCTCTAGAACAAGGTCTAGGCACAGGCAGGAACGGGACCCATCACCACTTATGGAAGCTTCCCGCTCTGCATGATGGCCTACAATGCAATGCGGACTGCGTGTATATTCCTAGATTTAGTGTGCCAGTTATAATTTATTTATTATTTATTAGTTATTATTTATTTCGTTATTATTTATTTATTATTTATTAGGAGAAACCCTCCGTGGTTCTTGTTTATTTACTTATAGATATCTAGCCTAATTTCTATTTTACGTAATGTATCTTAGTTGTGCTAAATTGTCTTCCCCCTCTATCTTCAATACATATGATGTTAGCTGTTTATACTTCCCTTATCATAAGCTGGGGAGTGTGGATATTTCTTATGCATATCTGCTACCTTCCCCCTGTAGGTACCGGAGCTATCAGTCGCGCAATGGGCGCCTCCTGGTTCTTTGCATTCTTGTGCTTAGTCTGTGCGGCAGTCTCTATTTTACTACCATTTTTGTTGACATTTTTGTTTTTCTTTAATGCTGTGATTTCTATCCGTAGATTGTGTTCCTGCCCTCTCTCCCACATGGTGACACTGGACTCCAGCCCTTTTCGTCCCTTCTGGAAAACTTCAGCGAGCGGTTCTATCTACATCCATGGCTGACATTACTATAGCCTCCTTCAATGCAAAGGGTCTGAATACTCCTAAAAAGAGAGCATAAATCCTGCACCACCTTCACAAGGTACACATTGCATGTTTCCAGGAAACACACTTCAAAGAAGGTCACTCCCCTGCCATCAGACATAAATTTTACACACACTGGCACTTTAACAACAACTCACATTTCAGATCTTGTGGAGTTGCCATAGCTCTTCACTAGAGATGAGCGAATTTATGAAAAATTCAGTTCGGCTGGTTCGCCGAATTTCACGAAAAAGTTCGATTCGGACCGAACTAGTTCTGACCAAACCTGTAATTTCCGTGCGCCGAGCATGGTACTGTCCAGGGTGCTGAAAGAGTTAATGGGCTGCACTAACTCTTTCAGCAACCTTGACAGTACCATGCTCGGCGCGCGGAAATTTTTTTTTTAATGTAATAATATAAAAAAAAAAATACGTTCATACTTACATTCCTCCTGTCCGGCCTCCAGCGATGACGTTTCATCCATGTCGCCGCTGCAGCCAATCACAGGCTGTAGTGGCGGTCACGCACGTCACGTGACTGCCTCTGCAGCCAATCACAGGCTGCCGCGGCCGCTGCAGCCAGTCACAGGCTACCGCGGCTGCTGCAGCCAATCACAGGCTGCAGCGGCCTCTGCAGCCAATCACAGGCTGCCGCGTCAGGAAAGAAGGTCGGACTGGAGGAAGAAGAGGGACTCGTCACCAAGACAACGACCGGGTACGTATGAAATGCTTTTTATTTTATTTTTAATCAGCAGCCTCTTTTCTCTATCATTGATTGATAGAGACAAGTGGCTGCCGATTAGTATAATATTTTTGTAATGTTTTTTCTGTCCGCCCGGGTTCGGTCAAAACGTGCTCGGCCGAACACGGTGAAGTTCGGATTCGCTGCGAACCGAACTTTTCGCGATGTTCGGACCGAAACCGGGTTCGGTTGTCCCGGTTCGCTCATCTCTACTCTTCACAAATCATTCGCCAGGTCGTGAATTTTGTTGCAGACTCTGACGCTCGATATATAATCCTGGTTCTAAATATTGGGGGTCGTGAGTTCACCGTGATCAATGTGTACGCTCCCAACCAGGGTCAGGTTCCTTTCCCACTTAACCTCATAGACACTGCTCTTTCGATTGTGTGGGGGACTGTGGTGCTTTGCAGAGACTTAATCTCACTTTGGATCCGACGGTAGATAACTCTACTGGTCGCGCCAGTATTGCATATAGTGCTATTAAGAGGGTGAAACACGCTCTTTTACAGCTTCAACTCTGTGACACTTGGCGCCTCCAACATCCCTCTGACAAAGATTATAGCTTTTATTCTCATCCACATGGCACCTACTGGACTGCATCCTTCTTCAGCATCATGCCCTCCCATGGGTTGCTTCCACGTCCATTGGCAGTATTCTGTGGTCCGATCATGCCCCGGTGTATTGCACCCTTCACCTTCCTTTTCTCACTAAGGGCCCCTGGTCATGGAGACTCAATGAGTCCCTGCTCCTGGATGGGGTTTGCAGTGCTGAACTGTTTCAAATGGTTGAGCACTTCACATCTGATCATGCTCATGATACCACATCCCCTATGATGCAGTGGGAAGCCCTTAAATGTGTGCTCAGAGGTGTCCTCATTAGACATGGAGCTCGGCTTAAAAAAGAAAGGGCCCATTCCCTTAAAATTGCTCTTCAAAAGATTACTTCCCTCGAACTGGCTCACAAGCGTGCGCTCTCTGTTCCGCTCTTGCGGGAGTTACAAAAGGCCAGACAAGAGGCCCGTCGTTTATTGGACTCGGCCCAGAGACGTGCCCTCCAAGTCTGTCGCGGCAGGTTCTACCAATTCGGTAATAAAAGCGGACGCATGCTAGCCAGAGCCCTAAAAGCTCAGATAGCCCAGTCTCATTTACCGAACATTAAATCTTCAGCTGGGCATGTTGTCCACACGACCCCAGAGATAGCGGACTGTTTTCATAAATTCTACTCTAACCTTTATAATCTTCGTCCCCCCAGCCACTCACCCTCCCCAAGCCAGGGCTCTTTCTCCTCTCCTTTCACCCCTTTGTCCAGGGAGATATAAGAAGAGATGGATCGGATTTCACCTCTCAGGAGATCCTTGCAGTCATAAAGGATCTCCCGGGGGGAAAGAGTCCTGGGCCGGGTGGTTACACTGCCAAATTTTACAAAAACATTTGTTTACTGTTTGTTGCCCCTTATGCTCCAAGTCTTTAACTCCATTTCACCTGATGTCCAACTCCCCCCTAGCTCCACTTTGGCTCATGTCGCTGTTCTCCCTAAACCGGGCAGGGATCCTCAATTATGTTCCAGTTATCGTCCCATTTCATTGCTTAATGTGGACCTCAAAATTTACACCAAATTGCTAGCTAACAGATTGAATAAACACCTACCCACCCTGATTCACCCAGACCAGGTGGGATTCGTGCCCAGTCGGGAGGCATGCGACAATACTCTTAAAACTATGGATATTATTCATCATGCCCAGACTCAAGGCACACCTCTCATAATCCTGTCCCTAGATGCCAAGAAGGCATTTGACAGAATATCATGGCCCGCCCTTCATCAAACACTTCCACACATAGAACTAGGACTTTCCCTCATTAACAAAATTATGGCCCTCTACCATTCTCCCTCCGCCCAGTTAAAAATGAATGGCTCCTTCTCTGCTCCCTTTACTATTCATAATGGCACATGGCAGGGCTGCCCCCTACCCCCATTGTTGTACGTTCTCGTTATGGAGCATCTCATGGCCTCCATTCGGGACAGTCCGGATATTAGGGGTGTTCTTATAGGCGGGACGGAATATAAGTGCTCTGCATTTGCGGGTGATTTACTGGTTTATCTCCATGTGTCTCTTCTCTCGTTGATGTCCGAGCTGTCCTGGTTTGGGTCATGGTCCAATTTTAAGATCAACCTCTCTAAGTCAGAGGCTCTGAATGTATCCCTTTCGTCCTCAACAGTATCACTTCTCAAAAGTAATTTCCCCTTTTTCTGGCCCTCTTGGGGCATAACGTATCTGGGCACGCATATAAGCAATGACCATTCACAACTGTTTGTCAATAATTTCATTCCCCTATTGGCCAAATTTCGTACGGATCTTGATTCCTGAAATAAAAAAAGAATTCTCCTGGTTTGGCCGTATTAATATTATAAAAATGTCACTCCTCCCCAGATTGTTGTACCTCCTGCAGACGATCCCCATCTCCATCTCCATCCCATCCTCTTTTTGGTTACATATGCAGCAATGCTTTGGATCATTCATCTGGCCATCGGGTCGTCCCCGAAAAGGCAGGACAATTCTTATTCGGCCCAGAGATGCAGGTGGGGTTGGTTTGCTGGACTGTCGTCTCTATTACCAGGCGTCAACTCATGCTCGTGTTCTTGACTTTTTTCACAACCATGACTCTAAAGTTTGGGTTCGTTTAGCCCAACAACTATGCACCCGTACCCTGTCCACCCTACCGTGGACCCTGTCTGGGAGCAGATCGACTCAAGCCTCATTTGTTGTTTCCCAGACTCTCCTGGCATTATGTTCTTCTGGGGTGGGGGGTTCACTCATTGACCCACTGGGTCCATTAGCCCCTGTTACGGACAACCCAGCATTTCCTGCAGGTGAGGCTCGACTCTCATTGTTAGGCAGGACAACCACCATGTTCTTTATTAAAGTCCTTTCCAATTCCTCTCTACGCCCGTTAACCACAATCTCTCCAACTGATGTGCCCTCAACACGCCACATGTTTGAATATGCCCAACTACAACATTTTTATAGTGTAACCAATCGTCATGCACACCTCCATTGCACGCTAACTGAATTTAAACGCCTATGTGTTTCCACCCTGCCCCCTAAACACACAATCTCTGCATTATACAAACTACTGCTCTCCCAACGATATCAACAACTTCCACTCTTCTGCAAGGCTTGGGAAAGGGACTTGGACAAAACGTTCACTGACGTACAATGGAAACAGTGTTTTCTCCTTTCCCAAAAAGCCTCTATAGCCACACGGGCTCAGAAAACTAGTTATAAAATAGTTTCAAGGTGGTATCGGGTCCCTACTGCCCTTCATAACTGGTACCTGTCTGTGCCAGACAATTGTTGGCGCTGTGGAGCTGCGGGTGGTTCCATGTCTCACAATTAGTTGAGTTGCCCCTCCTTGCGGAGTTTTTGGGACACGGTACATAGTATCATATCAGAAGTCACCGGGGTCTTGGTCCCCAATTCTCCTGAGGTGGCTCTACTATTCATGTTCCATATGCCGCTACCCATTTTTAAACTATCCCTAACTAGACACCTACTTCAGGCTGCAAAATCGGTTATCCCATGCAAGTGGAAAACAGTGGTCCCCACAATGCTGGATGAGTGGTTCCGGGAGGTTGCCCTAATACAGAGAATGGAACAGCTGCTGGCACATTCTTCAGCCGCTTCTACACAAACACGTCTACATGGTCTCAATGGATTACATTCCTCTCTTCTCCCACATATTTGAACATTGTGACCTGAGACCTAACTCCCCCTCCCCTGCCTATGTGCTTTAATCTGAGGTGGTAGCACTTGAGGTTCAGTGTGGTTTTTGCGCTCTCCAACCATGTCTCTACCAGGTGCATAGCTGCTATCGCTGCTTCTTTCTCATAATAGTCTGGAGATTGAGTCCAGGCTCACCATGACTTTAGTCTTTTCATATCCCTCCTTTGCCCCTGTTTGTCTCCCTTCTATCTCTCCTGTAATGAAGGGGTATGAAGACAGACAGGTGAGCCCTAATCTACCCGCCACTCAGTCCCTGCCTACTTGCACGGCCTGTCCTAGGCGACGGTGTACAACTTGGCGACGGTCCCTACGCTCAATAAGTGCATGACAGACCAACAGACAAGGGTACACAGAAGCTAAGGGAAATGGGGCAGTTCCCCACGGCAACACCGTGAGCAACAAGAGTAGTGAACGAGTCGAGTCAAACCAGGAGTGTACGAGGTACCAAACGCAGAGCAGGAGAGTAGTCAGTGAAGCCAGGGTCAATTTGAAGCAGAGGACGATAGTACAAGCAGGAGCAGCAGAGCCAGGAAACAAACAGAATCACAGGCAAAGGAGGAGCAGGAAATGAGGGTATAAATAGACAGAGGGCGGGAGCTAGCTCCGTCTGGCCAGTCTGTGATAGGTTCTCCCACTCCTCAGCCTCCCAGCCTGAGTGGTAGCAGATCGAGTCATTCTAACAGATTTAGGCACAGATGCAGGCTGATTAACCATGGGCATCGACAAAGAAGCTGTGTCAGGCAAATCCATTACAGTACCCCCCCCTTTTATGAGGGGCCACTGGACCCTTCCTAGGTGGACCTGGCTTGTTGGGGAACCGAAGATGGAACTTCCCGAGCAATAAACCGGCGTGAACATCCCGGGCAGGTACCCAAGTCCTTTCAAAACCTCTCCAATGGATCAGGTACTGGAGGGAGTCCTGGACCATCCTGCTGTCCACAATCTTGGCCACCTCGAATTCTACCCCTTCAGGAGTGAGAACAGGGACCGGAGGTTTCCTTGAGGTAGCCAAGGACGGAGAACATCTTTTCAGGAGGGAGGCATGGAACACGTTGTGTATCTAAAAGGACGGGGGTAACTCCAGCCGGAAGGAGACAGGGTTAAGGACCTCAATGACCTTGTACGGCCCTATATACCTGGGAGCAAATTTTTTGGACGGGACTTTAAGGCGCACATTTTTTGAGGACAGCCACACCAGATCCCTGACCACAAACAAGGGGTTAGTAGAAAGTCTCTTATCTGCCTGAGTCTTTTGGATGCTCTAGGACACCTCAAGGTTCTTCTGAACCTGGGCCAAGACTGTGCACAGTTCCCGATGAACGACATCTACCTCGGGATTTTTGGAACCACCAGGTGAAACGGAGGAGAACCGTGGATTAAACCCAAAATTACAGAAAAAGGGGGAAACCCCCGACGAGTTACTGACCCGGTTATTAATGGAAAATTCGGCGAGGGGAATGAAGGAGACCCAATCATCTTGACAGTCAGAGATAAAACTCCTTAAATATTGTTCTAGAGACTGATTAGTCCTCTCAGTTTGGCCATTAGTTTCGGGATGGAAAGACGAGGAGTAGGACAGATTAATCTCCAACTTCTTACAGAAGGTTCTCCAAAACAATGAAACAAATTGCACCCCTCTGTCAGAAACAGTATTGACAGGAACCCCATGGAGGCGCAGGATGTGTTTGACAAACAAGGTAGCTAACGTCTTGGCATTGGGTAGTTTCTTGAGGGGTACAATGTGAAACATCTTGCTGAAGCGGTCTACTACAACCCACACCACCGACTTGCCTTGGGATGGAGGCAGATCAGTGATAAAATCCATGGAGATATGGGTCCAAGGTCTCTGGGGAATGGGCAAAGAACATAGTAAGCCCGCTGGTCGGGACCTGGGAATCTTTGACCTAGCACAAGTTTCACAATCGGCGACGTAGGCCTTAACGTCTTTAAGCAACCCAGGCCACCAATAGGTTCTAGAAATTAAGTGTTTGGTACCCAAGATGCCTGGATGGCCAGATAGTGCAGGGTCATGATGCTCCCTGAGTACCCTTAGCTGGAATTGCAGGGGAACAAACAGCTTGTTCTCAGGAAGGTTCTCGGGAGCTGAACCTTGATCAGCCACAATTTCGGAGGCTAAGTCAGAATCAACAGAGGATATGATTATACCTGGGGGCAAAACACAAGCAGGATCCTCCTCAAGAGGAGGGCTGGCCATGAAGCTACGCGACAGTGCATCAGCTTTAATATTTTTAGACCCAGCCCTATAGGTGACCAAAAAGTTAAATCTAGTAAAAAACAACGCCCATCGAGCCTGTCTCGGATTTAGCCTCCGGGTAGATTCCATGAAAACTAGATTCTTGTGGTCGGTAAAGACCGTTACCTGGTGCCTAGCCCCCTCCAGGAAGTGGCACCACTCTTCAAATGCCCATTTAATGGCTAAGAGTTCGCAGTTGCCAATATCATAGTTACTCTCAGTGGGGGAGAACTTCCTGGAGAAGAAGGCACAGGGATGGAGATGGGTAAGACCCCTGGTACCCTGGGACAAGACAGCACCCACTCCCACCTCGGAGGCGTTAACCTCCACGATGAATGGCTCCATTTGGTTAGGCTGAATCAGCACTGGGGCAGAGACAAAGCACCTCTTAAGGACCTCAAAAGCCTGAACCGCCTCCGAAGGCCAGTGGAGGAGATCAGCACCCTTGCGAGTAAGGTCCGTAAGAGGCTTAGCGATGACCGAGAAGTTAGCAATAAATCTCCTGTAATAATTAGCGAACCCCAGGAAGCACTGTAACGCCTTCAGGGAGGCAGGTTGGACCCATTCCGCCACAGCCTGAACCTTGGCAGGGTCCATGCGGAATTTGTTAGGAGTGAGGATTTGACCCAAAAATGGTATCTCCTGCACCCCAAACACACATTTTTCAGTTTTAGCAAAGAGTTTGTTTTCCCTAAGGGCCTGGAGCATCTTCCTGACATGCTCAATGTGGGAGGACCAGTCCTTGGAAAACACAAGTATATCATCAAGGTACACAACAAGAAATACCCACAGGTAGTCTCTTAAAACCTCATTTATGAAATTCTGGAAGACCGCGGTAACATTACACAACCCAAAGGGCATGACGAGGTATTCAAAATGACCTTCGGGCGTGTTAAACACAGTCTTCCACTCATCCCCTTCCCTGATTCGGATAAGGTTATAAGCCCCCCGAAGATCAAACTTAGAGAACCATTGGACCCCCTGAACCTGATTGAAGAGATCAGGAATCAAAGGAAGGGGATATTGGTTCCTTACAGTGACCTTATTCAAGTTCCGGTAATCGATGCATGGCCTAAGACCACCATCCTTCTTCCCTACGAAGAAGAAGCCAGCACCTACCGGAGAAGTAGAGGGGCGGATGTAACCCTTGGCCAGACATTCCTGGATATATTCTCTCATGGCTTCACGTTCAGGACAAGAGAGATTAAATATCCTACCTTTAGGGAGCTTAGCTCCTGGTACCAAATCGATTGTGCAATCGTTCTCTCTATGAGAAGTTAACTCTTCGGAGGCTTTTTTAGAAAAAACATCAGCGAAGTCCTGAATAAACTCAGGTAGAGTGTTCACCTCCTCAGCGAGAGAAACCAAATTAATAGAAAAACAGGAAGTCATGCATTCATTACCCCATTTGGTAACATACCCAGTATTCCAGTTAAACGTGGGATTATGCATCTGCAACCAAGGAAGGCCTAAAACCAAATCGGACGATAATCCCTGCATCACCAACACAGAACACTGCTCCAAATGCATGGAGCCAACCATGAGTTCAAATACAGGGGTATGCTGTGTAAAATAACCATTAGCAAGTGGAGTGGAGTCGATACCCACTACCGGGACAGGTTTAGGCAAATCAATTAAAGGCATAGCTAGAGACATAGCAAATTCCACAGACATAATATTAGCAGAAGACCCTAAGTCCACGAAGGCACTGCCGGAGGCAGACCTACCACCAAAAGAGACCTGCAAGGGAAGCAAGATTTTATTAGGCTTCATATTTACGGGAAATACCTGTGCGCCCGATGGTCACTTAGGCGAGGAAGTTTTCCGGTTACTTATTCTTACACCTAGGACAGTCGTTCACTTGATGCTTGTCATCCCCACAGTAGAAGCAGAGACCATTCTTCCTGCGGTACTCTCTACGTTGTTGGGGAGACACGGAGGCCCCGAGTTGCATAGATTCATCCGAGTTTTCCGTGGAAGAAAGAAGCAACGGAACCTCTGGAGCCATCATAGGGGAGTCAGAGGAAAAGGCACAAAAATGTTTGAGTCATCGTTCCCTGAGACGTCGGTCAAGATGTACCGCTAAAGCCATAACCTGATCTAGAGAGTCCGAAGAGGGATAACTAACTAACAGGTCTTTCAGGGCGTTTGACAGACCCAATCTAAACTGACACCTGAGGGCAGGGACATTCCACCGAGAAGCTACACCACTTCCTAAAGTCAGAACAGTACTCTTCAACGGGTCTCTTACCCTGATGTAAGGTTACCAGCTGACTCTCGGCAAAGGCAGTCTTGTCAGTCTCGTCATAGATAAGCCCGAGAGCGAAAAAAAAAAATCAACAGACGAAAGTTGAGGGGCGTCAGGAGCCAAGGAGAAGGCCCATTCCTGGGGGCCGTCCTGGAGTCGGGACATAATTATACCCGCTCGCTGGTTCTCAGAACCTGAGGAGTGGGGCCTCAAACGGAAATAGAGCCTTCAACTCTACCGGAAGGAGAAAAAAGTCTTCCGGTCGCCTGAGAACCGGTCAGGCAACTTGAGGTGGGGTTCTAGAGGTGAGGTGGGGGGCACTACCAGGGTAGCATCACGCTGGTTGCACCTCTGAGCCAGGTCTTGGAGCTGTAGGGAAAGACCCTGCATTTGCTGAGCCAGGGCATCAAGGTGTTCCATAGTGTGTCAGGGACCAGGGTAGAAAAGCTATTTGGGCCTGTGATTATGTAATGACGGGGTAGGAAGACAGACAGGTGAGCCCTAATCTACCCGCCATTCAGTCCCTGCCTACTTGCACGGCCCATCCTAGGCGACGGCGTACAACTGGGCGACGGTCCCTACGCTCAATAATTGCACGACAGACCAACAGACAAGGGTACACAGAAGCTAAGGGAAATGGGGCAGTTGCCCACGGCAACACCATGAGCAACAAGAGTAGTGAACGAGCCGAGTCAAACCAGGAGTGTACGTGGTACCAAACGCAGAGCAGGAGAGTAATCAGTGAAGCCAGGGTCAATTTGAAGCAGAGGACAATAGTAAAAGCAGGAGCAGCAGAGCCAGGAAACAAACAGAATCACAGGCAAAGGAGGAGCAGGAAATGAGGGTATAAATAGACAGAGGACGGGAGCTAGCTCCGTCTGGCCAGACTGTGATAGGTTCTCCCACTCCTCAGCCTCCCTGCCTGAGTGGTAGCAGATCGAGTCACTCTAACAGATCTAGGCACAGATGCAGGCTGATTAAACACGGGCGTCGACAAAGAAGCTGTGTCAGGCAAATCCATTACATCTCCCTTCTCTTGTCTAAGTGTGTGGGGTGCCTCGCTCCCTGTGATAGTGCTTATAGGATGCAGTTATACTTTATGTTATGTTGTAGACTGAACTGTTCTGTCTCATATTTATGCAGTGCTCCTGTTCACTATGTTTACACTTGCTGCTGATGTATACCGCCGTTAATCATGAGATGTGATGTACACCCTCTTGTTTGGGCTTTGCCCTTATTGTTATTTTATTTTATTTTCACTGTGTGGAGGCCTGCCTTCCCTCCAAATGTGATGTCTTTTATACTTACCAAATATACAACTCAGCTCTCTACTCACTGAAATATCTCAACAAGGAGATGAAGATCCGGAGCAGGTAAAAAATAGGTGAAATCCTCAACACCACAAAAAACAGAGACAAATTGATAGTTTTTTACTGCTCAGATGGTTGTAGATGTAAAGTCTGAAGTGTCCATCAAGGGTTTGACCTTCCCCCAGCTAGCATGCAGAAAAAACAATCCAAATTTCCACTGGTGTGTATATCTCGCTGGTACTTGTGGTTCCACGCAGAAATGAAACTGCAGAAATGCAACTGCTTGCTGTGTATATCCTCGTACTTGATGTTCTAAATCTCCAACAAGGGAGAAAAAGGAGATAGTGCACTACCTTTTGGAAACTACAAATTCCATGAGTTTATTCCATACTTACAAAAACAGATATATATAAAAGCATAAGATAAGTTATTGTAACACGCCAAATAATGCAACCCGACCCTGGGTTTCACCCTTCTGGCTTCCTCTGGGGCATATAGGCGTGTACCATACATGTGTTTAAATAGCTGTCAGTCTTCTTAACATACAACAGTTTTAAATTGCTTATGTATATAAAACAGCCAATTTTAAAAACAACAATGATAAAATAACATATGAAAAATAAAATCATTAACACAATAAGTGTAGTTATGAATGAATTGAATAAATAAACCTCATTATTTGTTGTGAAACTGCGCTGCAGCATAATGAGATCGAATTGCATGACTCGTCTATGCTACTTAACTAAAAGCTGTGTGAATAAGGTTCAATCTCTCCAAGACATATATAAAAAACATATATAGAAGTATAACCAATATGATGTCTTTTTTATGATGATCCCCACATTCCTTCCACCTACAGTGAAGGAAATAAGTATTTGATCCCTTGCTGATTTTGTAAGTTTGCCCACTGTCAAAGACATGAACAGTCTAGAATTTTTAGGCTAGGTTAATTTTACCAGTGAGAGATAGATTATATAAAAAAAATATAAAAAAAATCACATAGTCAAATTTATATATATTTATTTGCATTGTGCACAGAGAAATAAGAATTTTATCCCCTACCAACCATTTAGGTTTGGCTTTACACGACCTATTTTCAGACGTAAACGAGGCGTATTATGCCTCGTTTTACATCTGAAAATAGGGCTACAATATGTCGACAAACATCTGCCCATTCATTTGAATGGGTTTGCCGACGTACTGTGCCGACGACCTGTAATTTACGCGTTGTCGTTTAACAGCTGTCAAACGACGACGCGTATAAATACAGCCTCGGCAAAAGAAGTGCAGGGCACTTCTTTGGACTTTTTTGGAGCCGTTTTCCCATAGACCCCAATGAAAACAGCTCCAAAAACGGATGTAAAAAACGCAGCGAAAACGCAGCGAAAAACGTGAGTTGCTCAAAAAACGTCTGAAAATCAGGGGCTATTTTCCCTTGAAAACAGCTCCGTATTTTCAGACGTTTTTGGTCACTACGTGTGCACATACCCTAAGAGTTCAGCCTCCTCCAGACCAGTTACACGCTCCAAATCAACTTGGTGCCTGCATTAAAGACAGCTGTCTTAAATGGTCACCTGTATAAAAGACTCCTGTCCACAGACTCAATTAGTCTGACTCTAACCTCTACAACATGGGCAAGACCAAAGAGCATTCTAAGGATGTCAGGGAGAAGATCATAGACCTGCACAAGGCTGGAATGGGCTACAAAACCATAAGTAAGACGCTGGGTGAGTAGGAGACAACTGTTGGTACAATAGTAAGAAAATGGAAGACATACAAAATGACTGTCAATCGACATCGATCTGGGGCTCCATGCAAAATCTCACCTCGTTGGGTATCCTTGATCCTGAGGAAGGTGAGAGCTCAGCCGAAAACTACACAGGGGAACTTGTTAATGATCTCAAGGCAGCTGGGACCACAGTCACCAAGAAAACCATTGGTAACACATTACGCCATAATGGATTAAAATCCGGCAGTGCCCGCAAGGTCCCCCTGCTCAAGAAGGCACATGTACAGGCCCATCTGAAGTTTGCAAATGAACATCTGGATGATTCTGAGAGTGATTGGGAAAAGACTAAGGACTAAAATTGAGCTCTTTGGCATTAAATCAACTCGCCGTGTTTGGAGGAAGAGAAATGCTGCCTATGACCCAAAGAACACCGTCCCCACTGTCAAGCATGGAGGTGGAAACATTATGTTTTGGGGGTGTTTCTCTGCTAAGTGCACAGGACTAATTCACTGCATCAATGGGAGAATGGATGGAGCCATGTACCGTCAAATCCTGAGTGACAACCTCCGTCGCTCCACCAGGACATTAAAAATGGCTCGTGGCTGGGTCTTCCAGCACGACAATGACCAGAAACATACAGCCAAGGCAACAAAGGAGTGGCTCAAAAAGAAGCACATTAAGGTCATGGAGTGGCCTAGCCAGTCTCCAGACCTTAATCCCATCGAAAACTTATGGAGGGAGCTGAAGATCCGAGTTGCCAAGCGACAGCCTCGAAATCTTAATGATTTACAGATGATCTGCAAAGAGGAGTGGGCCAACATTCCATCTAACATGTGTGCAAACCTCATCATCAACTACAAAAAACGTCTCACTGCTGTGCTTGCCAACAAGGGTTTTGCCACCAAGTATTAAGTTTTGTTTGCCAATTGGATCAAATACTTATTTCTCTGTGCACAATGCAAATAAATATATATAATTTTGACTATGTGATTTTTTTTTTTTTTTATATAATCTATCTCTCACTGGTAAAGTTAACCTAGCCTAAAAATTCTAGACTGTTCATGTCTTTGACAGTGGGCAAACTTACAAAATCAGCAAGGGATCAAATACTTATTTCCTTCACTGTATATGAATAATTATGCTCGGTTATATAAATCACAATGATCCACCTTAGACAAATGACAATTTTGAAATATAGGTTATTACAACATTATTTGTTTATCTTACAATATTATATACCGATCTTACATCTTATACATGTGGGTAAAATACCCTTTTTATTTTATTATTTTTATTATTTTTTGGTTAGAACTTAGAAGGTTTTATACTTGTTTGTTTCAAAACCAATAAAAATGTTGAATATGAATTTTTTTATTTTATATTTAGTCTTTGGTTTCCGTGGATCAGGTGACAATGGACAAGGAGCGAGTTTTTGAGAGGGGATCTGAGAAGAAGATCAAGGTTGCTAAAACATTTGGTAACTGGCTTCAAGGTTTTTCTGTCTTAGCTCATGTTTTTTGTCAATGATTTCCGGAACGGTGTGCCGAGTTTTTTGTTTATTTGGATACGATTCATAGCGCCTTTAAGCTGCATGTAGGTGCAGCTTGGTGGTGCTATGATGAAGAGTTCAGGCACTGGTTGTCTTTGAGCCATCTGTAGGTTGGGCAATAAACGCTACCGACGTCTGGACTCAGTTAATAATGTCTCAGCACCCGTCACACCCCGTTCACGCAGGGGCCACCAGTACTTGTGGGTCACTGGGGTCTGCGACCACCGGAAACAACAACAACAATAAGCCTACTGGTGCATGTTGGCAATACAACGAGGGCAATTCCGGCGTGAATGTTCAGTTTGGCGATACGCTGCTTCTGAAAGGTTAAGCGGCTTTCGATTATGGTTTTGGCGCAGTGTTTAGCACCCGATGCAGCAATGGAGCTTGGCCACAACACTGGTACAAGCTCAGTGTGACTTGGAACTTGACGCTGTTGGAACTGTTCCCGAATGTGTTAGCCGTTGAATTGTGGGGTTCGGATATGGAAAATCGCAGGATTCTGCTTTGGACCGACAATTTGTAGGTGGTTCACGTCTTGAACAGTTTGTCTTCTAGTTCTTTGCCTGTATTGGCAATAGTGGGGCATTTGGTGTTATGTTGCTTATAGTTTGTCATGGTCACAGTGTATGTGGACCCACTAGGCCGCTCCGCCGTAGCGGAGAGGCAGCTGACCAAGTCACAGTCTATATGAATGTCAATAGTAGATAGTAACGCTTGGGTACCTGAACTAGTCCAGACGGTTGCTGTGGCTTCAGCACGGATGGAGGCCGGTGCAGCAGGCAGCACCAGACGTGGCGGGCAGTATCCGATGTGGCAGAAGACACTGGACGTGTCAGAAGACACTGGACATGACAGAAGACACTGGACGTGGCAGAAGACTGGTAGGCACAGGAACAAGAACAGTACGGGATACAGGAACAGGTAACAGGGCACGGGTAACAACTGGAACGGGAAACGGTAAGGGACCATTTGCAAGACAGACTGGGATAAACTAACAATGCTCAGGCAAGGATCAGAAGGGCTGGGGCCTTCTTATAGACCAGGAGATCATGGGCCGTTGATGATGATGATTTCCTGATGTGTGCACTGGCCCTTTAAGGATGGGCACGAGCGTGCGCGCGCACCCTACGGGACACAGCAGAATGGAGCGGAAGTGAGTGCTGGCGTCTCCTAGGAAGGATATGGGGATCCATGGCTGCGGGCGTTGGGAGGTGAGTAAATCCGACGGCCAGTGGCCATGGACGCTACACAGTTGAATGTGTGGTTTAGAGCTAAACATGTTTCAGGTGTGAATGATGAAGTCGCTGACGCTTTGTCTCACTTTCAGGTTGGTCGCTTCAGGGAGCTGCATCCATTTGCCCTGGAGGTGGGGGATCCGTGCCCGGTCGACTTGATGGGTCTGGTAGAGGCCAACTTCTGAGTTTGGTTGAATGTTCAGTGGCTCCATCCACCTGGAGCGGTTATGGTAAGGCGTGGTATGAATGGTTGTCGGTGGCGGCGGTTTTTACCCGTCTTCCGATTCATGCCACGGTGGTGTTAGATTATTTTATTTTCCTTAGGAATGTGGGCGTGTCTGCTCTTTTGTCCTCTAAATGTTTGTCTGGGGTGGCTTTTATGCTTAAGCTGAATGGTTTCTTGGATGTAACGAAGCAGTTTGTGGTTGGTCAATCCTTAAAGGGCTGTAAAAAAGAATTGACTAAGGTGGATCACAGGTGTCCCGTATCTTTGGAACTGTTGGATGATCTTGTTCGGGCCTCCGCAGTGGTTTGAGCCTCTGATTATGAAGTATTACTGTTGCAATCGTCCTTTGCTTTAGCCTTTTTTGGGGCATTGCGTGTTTTGGCGAACTGGTGCCTCCCAGCGCTCGCAAATCTGGTGGTCTCCTGAGAGATGATATGGTTTTGGTCTAAGATGGAGTTAAGTTGTGTGTGTGGAGATCAAAAGCTGACATTTACGGCAGGGGTACCTGGCTGTTGCTCAAGTCTTTGGGTACCGCGGTTTGCCCTGTAGCTATATTGGGTGATTACTTGCTGCTAGTTCAGTGTCTTCGCCATTTTTCATTCATTTTGACGGTTCGCCATTGACAAAGTTTCAGTTTGAGTCATTGTTTAAAGGTTGTATTTCTTCGTTGTGTTTGAGCCTGAGTGAATTCAGAACTCATTCCTTCCGCATTGGCGCAGCTACAATGGTGGATGCTTTGGGTTTTCCGGAGTCGGATATCATGCGTTTGGGCCGATGGTAGTCTCAAAGTTTTTGTAGTTATATCCGTCCGAATCTTGTGTTGTGATTTATTTGCCAATCATGGGGTTTGTTTTTTCTGTGTGATATTTTGCCTCTATGTAGTTACTTTCCTTGTTGTTTTTTCTACAGGTTCTGGATGCCCCCAGGTGTGCATCATTGGGCACTTTTACATCCACTGGGCTGCTCAGAGGCGGCTATTCGTCCCGGAGGTTCTCATTTCATTTTTCACCACGTAGATGTGTTTTGGAAAGGTGCAAGGGGAATGAGAGGGTCCCATGTTTTGCAAGAGGCATTTCAATACAGCAAGGAGGTGGTTGGTCCAGTTGTATTGGTGGTGCACGCCGGTGGAAATGACCTGTGGTCATATTGGCAGAGTTTATTTCACTTATCAAGATTGATCTGGACAGGTTGTCCAGTTTTTTCCAAAGGATGGTACCGGTATGGTCGGAGGTGGCTCTGCGCTTAATGTGGTGTGGTGCACGCAACCTGGCTGCTATCGAGCGGGCTAGACGAGTCCTTAATGTGCGAGTTTCCCATTACGTACGGAACC
Source organism: Rhinoderma darwinii (assembly GCF_050947455.1). NCBI lineage: Eukaryota > Metazoa > Chordata > Amphibia > Anura > Rhinodermatidae > Rhinoderma > Rhinoderma darwinii. The sequence continues at coordinate 57,013,726 of NC_134687.1, forward strand.
TTGGTGGAGTGGTGGTTATCCACCAGATGCTTGAAGGGGACAATAAGGATGTGCTACTTCTGGATGGGGTTCACCTCAATCCTATTGGTCTGGACATCTTTTTGCTGGGACTACAAGAAGGTATTGAGAAGGCGCTCTTTCTTTTGGGTGGGGGCCGGGACACCTTGTAGGTTTACGCGGCGCCCATTGTGGCGGTGTTGGCTTGCCTAGCAAGCCGTTTATAACCGTTGCATCTTACTTGTCCACGGCAGAATATTGCTAGGACATACCAGGAAGGTTTGCTGCCCATCATAGCTGGGCAGGTTGATGTTGTTCATCATAATAATAAAGCTGTGGCCTTCCACTTTAACCCAAAGAATGCCTTCTTGTCCATTTCTTATGATAATGTTATAGTTATGTTTTATATATTTGTAGTAGATGTGAGTATGACGCCTTATTCATTTAACTCATTATAGTGTGTATGTACACTACCGTTCAAAAGTTTGGGGTCACCCAGACAATTTTGTGTTTTCCATGAAAACTCACACTTATATTTATCAAATGAGTTGCAAAATGACTAGAAAATATAGTCAAGACATTAACAAGGTTAGAAATAATGATTTTTATTTCAAATAATAATTTTCTCCTTCAAACTTTGCTTACGTCAAAGAATGCTCCATTTGCAGCAATTACAGCATTGAAGACCTTTGGCATTCTAGCAGTTAATTTGCTGAGGTAATCGGGAGAAATTTCACCCCATGCTTCCAGAAGCCCCTCCCAGAAGTTGGATTGGCTTGATGGGCACTTCTTGCGTACCATACGGTCAAGCTGCTCCCACAACAGCTCTATGGGGTTGAGATCTGGTGACTGCGCTGGCCACTGCATTACATATAAAATACCAGGTGCCTGCTTCTTCCCTAAATAGTTCTTGCATAATTTGGAGGTGTGCTTTGGGTCATTGTCCTGTTGTAGGATAAAATTGGCTCCAATCAAGCGCTGTCCACCGGGTATGGCATGGCGTTGCAAAATGGAGTGATAGCCTTCCTTAATCAAAATCCCCTTTACCTTGTACAAATCTCCCACTTTACCAGCACCAAAGCAACCCCAGACCATCACATTACCTCCACCATGCTTGACAGGTGGCGTTAGGCACTCTTCCAGTTGTTCTGCGTCTCACAAATGTTCTTCTGTGTGATCCAAACACCTCAAACTTCAATTCGTCTGTCCATAACACTTTTTTCCAATCTTCCTCTGTCCAATGTCTGTGTGCTTTTGCCCATATTAATATTTTCCTTTTATTAGTCAGTCTCAGATATGGCTTTTTCTTTGCCACTCTGCCCTGAAGGCCAGCATCCCGGAGACGCCTCTCCACTGTAGACGTTGACACTGGCATTCTGCCGGTACTATTTAATGAAGCTGCCAGTTGAAGACCTGTGAGGCGTCTATTTCTCAAACTAGAGACTCTAATGTACTTGTCTTGTTGCTCAGTTGTGCAGTGAGGCCTCCCACTTCTCTTTCTACTCTGGTTAAATCCTGTTTGTGTTAGCCTCTGAAGGGAGTAGTACACACCGTTGTAGGAAATCTTCAGTTTCTTGGCAATTTCTCTCATGAAATAGCCTTCATTTCTAAGAACACTAATAGACTGTCGAGTTTCACATGAAAGCTCTCTTTTTCTAGCCATTTTGAGAGTTTAATCGAACCCACAAATGCTCCAGATTCTCAACTAGCTCAAAGGAAGGTCAGTTTTATAGCTCCTCTAAACAGCAAAACTGTTTACAGCGGTGCTAACATAATTGCACAAGGGTTTTCAAGTGTTTTCAAATCATCCATTAGCCTTCTAACACAGTTAGCAAACACAATGTACCATTAGAACACTGGAGTGATGGTTGCTGGAAATGGGCCTCTATACACCTATGTAGATATTGCATTAAAAACCAAACTTTTGCAGCTAGAATAGTCATTTAGCACATTAACAATGTATAGAGTGTATTTCTGATTAATTTAATGTTATCTTCATTGAAAAAAACTGTGCTTTTCTTGCAAAAATAAGAAAATTTCTAAGTGACTCTAAACTTTTGAATGGTAATGTACCTGTAGTCCTAGTTCAGAGCCATGCAATGTCTGTGTTCTGCATTAGGCACAATTCACACGACCGTAGATTTCGTCCTTAATTGCGGACCTAAATGACCACGGACACCTTTCCATACTGTATATTTGCGGGAAGGTGTCCAGGCCGTAGAAAGCCTCTGCAAAGGATAGAACATGTCCTATCTTTTGCTTTTTACGGACAGTACTCCCATACTTTATATGGGAGCACGGGGCCAAAAATGCGGATGGCTGTCTGCGGCCGGCAGCGGCCAGCCAGTCCCCTAATCATGGACCGTGATTACGAGCACGACTGTGTGCCTGAGGCCTTACAGGTACTGTCTGGTGCTTCTAGGGTAGAATACATCCCTACAGACAGAATCCAATGGAGCAAGCTGTATTAAAATAAGTTAATGCATTTGAGAAATCTTTGCCGCCCAGAAAGAAAATTAGGGCAAGACTAAAGTTTACTCATGAATACCTTTGCAAACTACAAGATTTTGAAACAATGTGCTCTAAACAGACAAGACAAACATATAGATCCAGAATACATGTTTTGCGAAAACCAGAGACAGTATTTCATCAAAGCTCGGATATAAATCCCACCAGCTCCTTACTTACCTGTGTCCCAGCCAAAATTACAGTATATGCAACACGCAAAAAAAAAACAACAAAAAAAATACATACATTTTGGATACATCTTTGTATGGTAAATGATCTTTCTGTGCATTGTATATATTTTACTTAGGTAATGCATGCCCTATTTATTTTGGAAAAAGTGGGTTTTTCTTTTTTTTTTTCACTTTTTTTTTAAATTAACTTTATTAAACTTTTTTTTCACTTTTTTACTAGTCTCACTAGGGGACTTCACCATGCAATCCTCCGATCGCTTTTATAATATACTGCAATACTTCTGTATTGCAATGTATTAGAGCTTGTCCGTGTAGAACGGACAGGCATCTGCTAGGCAGACCTGTACAGGCTTTATTAGGCCCCTGGATGCCATAGAAGATACAGACACTCGGCGATCTTATCGCCGGGTGTCGGTGGGAGAGAGAGGGATCTCCCTCCCGCTCTCCAAATCCACTCAGATGCGGCGCTCACTATTGAGCGCCGCATCTGAGGGGTTAAACGGGTGAAATCGATACTGATTTCGATACCTCTGGTAGCTGAGAGCAGGGAGATTTAACGGCTCCCTGCTTTGTTTATATATTCTGATGCAGCGCCGTAAAAAGGCGTATGCATCAGAATAAAGACCATTAGTGGCCACCGTGAAAAGGCGTATTGGTGGTCACTAACTGTGATGATGTCACAAGTGCCCTCTGACCTGTATAGATTTGGCGGTTTTTTCCTTAATAACCGTTTGTATATAAGTGATTCTGTTTATTCAATTCATGTATGGCCTGATGAAGACGTTGGTACATCGTCGCAACATGTAGGCCTTTATTATTAAATATTTCTTTACCAATTATTGACTTTTAACTTTTAATATATCAGCGCCACTCTTTGGTTCCCTTTTTTTCTCCTCCAAATTTTTCTCCTAATGTCTTCTTACATGTCTATTTTTGCAAATAATTGGGTTTCCCATGAAACAGCAATTCTGAAACATATATTCCTAGAGCTCTGCATTGTGCATTCCTCTATTATTCCTAAGGGAAATGTATGAATAAATTGACAAATTGGTGTTACAATTCTCCCTGTCAAAGTGGTGTATCTCTACACAGTCTCACTCTATCAGCAATGATTTGGCATTGTCAGTCTCTGTTAAAATTATATGCTCCAGAATTGTTTTTTCATTGGGAATTATTTATTAAAACAGACATGTCAGAATAAATGACAGATCCTCTTTAAAGTGTATAGCTATCTTTAGTCTATGTGCACTTTAAACTATATACCTGTAATAAACTTAATTCAGTGTCATTTTGTGAATAACCAACCCAAATTGATTGTATTTTTTAGTAATAGTTAATAATAATAATAATCTTTATTTATATAGCGCACACATATTCTGTAGCACTTTACAATTCAGAGGGAACATGTACAGACAATATCAGACATGACATAGTGACAAAACTCATTTACAATTCATATAAGAGGAGTGAGCACCCTGCTAGCAAGAGTTTACAATCTAAGAGGAAATAAGGGAGACACAAAATGAAAAAAAGTGTTTGTTAAGTACAATGGTCCAGCAATCTTTTATACATATGGGCTAGTACACATAAAGCTGCATGAGCCGGTCTTCAACCAGTGTCTGTGTATGACAGACATGAAATGCATTAGGGTGCAAGGAGTGTTGAGGATACTGCTGAATGAGGGGGTCCCATGACTAATGTAAAAGGGGAGTCAGGGAAAGGAGTTAGATTAGGGCATGTTACAGGCCTGTCTAAAAAGATGTGTTTTTAGGGCACGTTTAAAACTGTGGATGTTGGGAATTAATCTGATTGTCTGGGGTAGTGCATTCCAGAGAACTGGTGCAGCTCGAGAAAAATCTTGTAGACTGCAGTGGGAGGTTTGGAATATGACAGATGTTAATCTATGGTCGTTGGCAGAACATAGAGTGCGGGTAGGGTGGTAGACAGAGATGAGGGAGGAGATGTAAGGAGGTGCATCACTGTGGAGAGCTTTGTGGGAGAGAGTAATAAGTTTGAATTTACTTCTGAAGGGAATGGGCAACCAGTGTAGTGACTGGCACAGGGTAAATTCGTTGGTTTAGCGGTTGGTCAGAAAGATGAGCCTGGCTGCTGAATTAAGGATAGATTGGAGAGGGGAGAGTTTAGTAAGTGGAGGACCGATAAGTAATGAGTTACAGTAGTCAAGACGAGAGTGAATCAGAGCGGCAATGAGAGTTTTGGCTGTTCCCACAGAAAGAAAAGGGCGGATTCTGGAGACGTTTTTGAGGTGAAAGTGACAGGAGCGTGTAAGTGATTGAATGTGCGAAGTAAAGGAAAGATCTGAGTAAAAAATAACCCCAAGACAGCGGACGTGCTGCCTAGGAGTTATGGTAGTGCCACACACTGACATGGAGACATCAGGTTTAGGTAGGTTAGTAGATGGTGGGAACACAAGGAGCTCCATTTTAGAAAGATTTGGTTTTAGATAGAGAGAGGACATGATGTTAGAGAGAGTGGATAGGCAATCACTAGTGTTTTGTATTAGAGCAGGGGTGATGTCACGGGAAGAGGCATATAATTGGGTGTCATCATCATAGAGATGGTACTGGAAGCCAAATCTGCTGATGGTTTGTCCAATAGGGACTGTGTAGAGAGAAAAGAGGAGCGGACCTCGGACTGATCCCTTAGGAACACCGATAGCAAGGGGAAGAGGAGAAGAAGTAGAACCAGCAAATGACACACTGAATGAGCGGTCAGAGAGTGTCCTTAGGGCCAATAGAGTGGAGCATGTTAAGTAGGAGTTGGTGGTCTACAGTGTCAAAGGTCGCAAAGAGATCCAGAAGAACCAGCAGAGTGTATTTGCCGTTAGAGTTAGCCGCCAAGAGATCGTTTGAGACTTTAGTATGGGTCGTTTTTGTGGAGTGTAGAGTGCAGAAACTAGATTGTAAGGGGTCAAGAATGGAGTTAGCAGAGAGATAACGCGAGAGAAAATCAAGTGTTCCAGGAGTTTGGGGATGAAGGGGAGATTAGAGACAGGTCGTTAGTTAGCAGCGCTGGATTGGTCAAGAGTTGGTATTTTCAGTAATTGGTTTATAACGGTATGTTTAAAAGAGGAGGGGGTAGATTCCAGAAAAAAGAGAGAGGTTAAATAATTTAGTCAGGTGACTAGTGACAGTCGGGGAGAGGGACTGGACTAGGTGTGAGGAAATAGGATTACTAGGGCACGTAGTAGGACGAACGATTAAAAGAGGAGCCTACAACTCTGTTATTGGGTCAAATGCTAAAAGTGAAGAAAAGGGAGTGCGGGAGGGAAGGGGAACAATATTACTAGGGAACTGGGATATAATATCAGGCAGAATGTTGTCAATTTTAACTTTGAAATAAGTTGCCAGATCTTCAGCACTGAGATCTGTGATTGGCGTCTGCATTTTAGGACTAATTGGGGAATGCAATGTATTAAAGAGGCGTTTTGGATTATTAGATAGTGTGGAGATGAGAGAGGAGGAATAGACTTGTTTGGCGTGGTGAAGGGAAGAGTTGTAAGTTCTCAGCATAAATTTGTGATGGAGGAAGTCTACTGACAAATGCGATTTTCTCCACAGATGTTCAGCACATCTTGAGCACCGCTGAAGAAAGCGGGATTGAGGTGTGTGCCAGGGTTGTGGACATATTTTCCGGTTGATTTAGAGTGTGGGGGGGCTGCTTCATCCAAAGCATTTTTGAGAATGTCATTGTAATGTTTGATGGCCAGATTGGGACAGGAGAGGGAAGAGATAGGGGACAACGAGTACTGTAGACTGTATATGAGTTGCTGAGTGTTAAAGGCATGTAGATTTCTGTATGTCTGATGGGTTAGGCATGTTCTGAGGTAGCAGAGAATTTTTGATAGTAAAGGAGAGAAGGTTGTGGTCAGAGAGCGGGGGAGGAGAGTTATTAAAGTCGGAAATTCAGCAGAGACGGAAGAAGACTAGGTCAAGTGAATGGCCATCTTCATGTGTAGGAGAATTAGTATGTTGTGACAGACCTAGGGAGGGGGTTAACCCCTTCCCGGCCAATCCCGTACAGTTACGTAATTGGCGCCAATGTGATAGTGCCTTCTCACGTAAGTGATGGTGATGGATCAAGCTCAGAGGCTGAGCCTAAAAGGCTTACTATCATGGCCAAGAAAATGGCACAGGCTCAGAATCTGAGACTGCGTCATCATCCGCGGGTGTCAGCTGTGTATTACACCTGATATCCCGCTGTGATGGCATGGACTGGAGCTAGCCTCCGATCTGGCCGATCGCTGCATCTATGTGGTTAGATTGCAAACGATGGTTTCTAAGGCAACGATCGGCACACGCGGAGTTGCCGATGGTTGCAATAGCAACCGGAGGGCTAACAATGGCCTTCTTGTCTGCCTAGTACGGAAGCCTATAAGGCCTCATCCGCAGGCGCAGCCTAATAGGCTTGCTGTCAGGGAATAACTGACAGCTCTAATACACTGCACTATGTAGGTAGTTCAGTGTATTAGAATAGCGATTAGGGCTTCATGCCTTCAAGTCCCCTAGTGAGACAAAAAAAAAGTTAAAAGAAAGTTAATCAAAATTTTAAAAAGTAAATAAGTTTTGAGTTAAAATCTATAAAGATATCATGTTATTTTCCCCGCATGGTGAACTGCGTAAAAACAATTGAATAAAAAACAATTCCAGAATCACTATTTTTTTGTTCACTGCCCCGCCCAAAACATGGAATAAAAAGTGATCAAAATGTTGCATGGTGCCAAAATTGTACCAATAAAAACTATAGCCTGTCCTGCAAAAAAAAAGCCCTCCCACAGCTTTTTTGACGGAAAAATAAAAAACATATGGCTCTCAGAATATGGTGATACAAAAAATAAATGAGTTTAAGAAAAAAGTGATTTTATTGTGCAAACACTGTAGAACATAAAACAAATATACATTTGGTATCACCGTAATCGTATCAACCCGCAGAATAAAGTAAAAAAGACAATTATAGCGCATGGTGAACGCCGAAAAAAAAAATAATAAAAAACATTGTCAGAATTGCTTGTTTTTGGTCACATTGCTTGACAAGAAATGGAATATAAAGTGATAAAAAAAAAACGCATGTACCCCAAAATAGTACCAATGAAAACTACAGATTGTCCCGCAACATGGCGCCTGTACACCAATCCAGCAAAATCTGCGTTTTAACCCCTTCCCTCACCTTGACATAACTGCACATCGATGTGTGCAGTAAGTTCGCGCACCTTGACGTGCAGTTACGTCTGTGCTTTGACAGTTAATCGCCGAGCGGCGCTACACCGCAGTGGCGGTTAACTGTGCAGGGTGTCTGTCCTGCATTCTCCGTTGCCGATCAGCGGCCCATCAGCGCTGATTTCGGCAGTTAACCCCTTAATTGTGGCGTTCGATTTTCACAATGACACAATGACAGTTGGAATGCATTACACTACGTAGGTAGTGTAATGTATTCCAGCAGCGATCAGAGCTGCAAGTCTAAGTGTCCCCTAAGTGTCCCCACAGTGACAAGTAAAAAAAGTTAAAAAAAAGAATAAACATTTTTTCAAAAAAGTGTAAAAATAAAAGTTAGAAGTGACATAAACAAGAACTGCTTTTTTTCCTATAGTAAGTCTCTTATTATAGGAAAAAATGAACAAGTAAAAAAAAAGTACAAATATTTGGTATCACCGCATTCGTAACGACCCCAACTATAAAACTATAATATTATTTTTCCCGCACGGTGAACACCGCAAAAAAAATAAACGAAAAACTAGGCCAGAATCACTATATTTTGGTCACCACCCCTCCCAAAATATACAATAAAAAGTGATCAAAAAGTCACATGTACGCCAAAATAGTAGCGATACAAACTACAACCCGTCCCGCAAAAAACAAGCCCTTACATAGCTTTTTTGACTGAAAAATAAAAAGTTATGGCTCTCAGAATATGGTGACACAAAAAATAATTTATTTTCTAAATAAGTTATTTTATTGCGCAAAAGCTGCAAAACATAAAAAGACCTATATACATATGGTATCGCCGTAAACGTATCGACCCGCAGAATAAAATATAATGGTCATTTATAGCTCAGGGTGAACGCCGTAAAAAATAAATAAAAATCATTGTCAGCCTACATATGCCCCCACATTATAAACCGAAATACCAGCAAAACGCCAGAGCTACTACCAAGCAAAATCTGCGCTCCAAAAAACAAATGCCGCTCCCTCCCTTCTGAGCCCTACAGCGTACCCAAACAGTCGTTTACGTCCACCGATATGGCATCGCCATACCCGGGAGAACCCGCTAAATATTTTATGAGGTATTTGTGGCACAAACTGGGCACAACATATAGTGCACTAAAATGGCACATCAGTGGAAAATTTTAATTTTCACTTTGCACCATCCGCTGCACATTAAACCCTTCGTGCACCATGACTTAATAGCATGTCGTGGTGTGGGGGGTGATCTATGGAGCGTCTCACGCGCTGAGCCCGTGCCATACGCTGCGGGTGTCAGCTGTGTATTACAGCTGATACCCGGGACTAACGGACAGAAACAGCGATCACGCTGTTACAGGAGCCTGTAAAAATCACAATATACTGCAATACATTAGTATTGCAGTGTATTCTATCAGTAATCTAGCCGATTGCTGGTTCAAGTCTCCTAGGGGGATTAATAAAATATGTAAAAACAAAAGTAAATAGTTATTATTAGTGGAAAAAATTAAATAAATATTTAAAGTCCAAAAATAAACCCTTTTCACATTTTTTACAAGTTATGTAAAAAAATACACTAAATTGGTATCGCTGCGTCCGTAAAAGTCCAAGCTATTACAATATACCACTCTTGAACTCGCACGGTGAACGCCGTGAAAAATAATGAAATTTTAAACTGCAAAATTGACGTTTTTTGGTCACCTTGGCTCTACCAAAAAATGTACTAAAAAGTGCTCAAAAAGTCTTATGTACCAAAAAAATGGTACCAATAAAAACTACATCTCGTCCCGCAAAAAATAAGCCCTCACACCACTCTATTGATGGAAAAATAAAAAAGTTGTGGCTCTCGGAAAGCAGGGAGGAAAAATGAAAAAGAAAAAGCAAAACATGGATCAGTTCGGAAAGGGTTAATTACTTTCTAATGAAAAAACATTTATGACCACATGTGGGGTATAGCCGTACTCGGGTGAAATTGCTTTACAAATGTTGGGGTGCATTTTCTCCTTTATCCTTTGTGAAATTGAAAAAATTCAACATTTAAGTGTAAATAATGTTGATATTAATTTTCACGGCCTAATTCTAATAAATTCTGCAAAATACGTGTGGGTCTAAATGCTCACTATACCCCTAGTTAGATTCCTTAAGTGGTGTAGTTTCCAAAATGGGGTTACTTTTGGGGGGCTTTCACTGTTTCGGTCTCTCAGTGGCATTGCAAATTCGACAACACACCCAAAAACTATTCCAGCTAAATTTGAGCTCCAAAAGCCAAATAGTGCTCCTTCCCTTCTAAGCCCCGGTGTGGGTCCAAACAGAAATGTATTACCACATATGGGGTATTTACGTAATCAGAAGAAATTGTTTTAGAAATGTTGGGGTGCTTTTTCTCCTTTATTCCTTGTAAAAATTAAAAATGTCTAAGTTCTAAAACTTTGTAGATTTTTATCTTTACAGACTAATTCCAATGAATTTAGCAAAACAACTGTGGGGTCAAATTGGTAACTTTATCCCTAGAAAACTTCCTTGAAGGGTGTAGTTTCCAAAATGGGGTCACTATTGGGGGGTTTCCACGGTTTTCATCCCTCCAGTGCATTGCCCAACGTGACACGGCACTGAAAACTATTCCAGCAAAATCAGAAATCCAAAATCCAAATGGTGCTCCTTCTCTTCTGAGGCCTGCAGTGGGTCCAAACAGCAGTTTATTACCACATATGGGGTATTTCTATAATCGGAAGAAATTGTTTTACATATGTTGGGGTGTTTTTTCTATTATATTCCTTGTAAATATTTAAAATTTTCATCTTCACATACTAATTCAAATAAATTTAGAAAAAAAACTGTGTGGTTCAAAATGCTAACTATACCCATAGATAAATTCCTTGAGGGGTATAATTTCCAAAATGGGATAACTTTTGGGGGGTCTTTACTGTTTTGGTACCACAAGACCTATTCAAACCTGACATGGTGCCTAAAATATATTCTAAAAAAAGGCAGCTCCAAAATCCACTAGGTGCTCCGTTGCTTCTGAGGCCGGTGCTTCAGTCCATTACCGCACTAAGACCACATGTGGGATATTTAAAAAAACTGCAGAATCAGGGCAATAAATATTCAGTTGCATTTCTCTGGTAAAACCTTCTGTGGTACAGAAAAAAATGTATTACAAATGAATTTTCAAAAACAAAAATGAAATTTCACGCTGCTTTAATTCCTGTGAAACGCCTAAAGGGTTAAAACACTTTCTGAATGCTGTTTTGAATACTTTGAGGGGTGCCGTTTTCAAAATGGGGTGATTTATGGGGACTTTCTATATATAAGGCCCTCAAAGCCACTTCAGAACTGAACTGGTCCCTGAAAAAATAGGCTTTTGAAATTTTCTTGAAAATATGAGAAATTGCTGCTAAAGTTGTAAGCCTTGTAACGTCCTACAAAAATAAAAAAAAATTCAAAAAACAATGCAAACATAAAGTAGACATATGGGAAATATAAACTAGTAAGCATTTTGTGTGGTATTACTATCTGTTTTACAAGTAGATACATTTAAATTTAGAAAATGCTAATTTTTGCTAATTTTCTCTAAATCTTGGTGTTTTTTACAAATAAATATTGAATTTATCGACCAAATTTTTTCCCTAACATAAAGTACAATATGTCATGAGAAAACAATCTCAGAATCACTTGGATTGGTTAAAGCATTCTGGAGTTATTACCACACAAATTGACACATGTCAGATTTGAAAAATCGGCTTCGTTCTCAAGACCAAACCAGGCTCAGTCCTGAAGGGGTTAAAAGCCAACTGACGCTCCTTCCATTTTGATCTCTGCCATGTGCCCAAACAACAGTTTAGGGCAACACATGGGGTATTGCCATACTCGGCAAGAAATTGTGTAACAAATTGTGTGGTGTTTTTCCCTCCTATTAGCACTCATGAAAATATAAAATTGTGAGCTAAAACAACATATTTTTGGAAAAAATTAAATGTTTCATTGTCACTGCCTAATTTCAATAAAATCTATGATACACCTGTGGGGTCAAAATGCTCACTACACCCCTAGATAGAGTCACTCCTCAGGGGTTTCCACTGTACTGGTACCTCAGGGGCTCTGCAAAAGCGACATGGCGCCTAAAAACCCTGAGCCCTGCCGTGTGTCCAAACAGAAGTTTATGACCACATATATTGCCGTAATTGGGAGAAATTGCTTTACAAATGTTGTGGCACTTTTTCTCCTTTATTTCTTGTAAATATTTGAAAATTCGATGTTTTTTTCAGAAAAAAAAAGTAGATCTTTATCTTCACAGACTAATTCCACTAAATTCAGCAAAAAAACATGTGTGATCAAAATGCTAACTATACCCCTAGAAAAATTCCTTGGGGGGGTATAGTTTCCAAAATGGGGTCACTTTGAGGGGTTTCCAATGTTTTGGTCTCTCCAGGGCATTTCTAACGCGACATGGCACTGATAACCAATCCAGCAAAATCTGCGCTCCAAAATCCAAATGGTTCTCCTTTCCTTCTGAGCTCTGGCGTGGGTCTAAACAGCAGTTTATGAACCCATATGGAGTATTGCGGTAATCAGGAGAAATTGTTTTACAAATGTTGGGGTGCTTTTTCTCCTTTATTTCTTGTAAAAATTAGAAAATTCGTTTTTTTTTACAGACTAATTCAAATAAATTTGGCAAAAAATTGTCGGGTCAAAATTTGAACTATAAACCTAGATACATTCCTTGAGGGTGTAGTTTCTAAAATGGGGTCACTTTTGGGGGGTTTCCACTGTTTGGGCACCACAAGACCTCTTCAAACCTGACATGGTGCCTAAAATATATTCTAAAAAAAAAAAGGAGGCCACAAAATCCACTAAGTGCTCCTTTACTTCTGAGGCCTGTGCTTCAGTACATTAGCACACTAGAGCCACATGTGGGATATTTCTAAAAACTGCAGAACCTGGGCAATAAATATTGAGTTAAGTTTCGTTTCTCTGGTAAAACTTTCTGCGTTACAGAAAAAAATGTATTACAAATTACAAGAAAAAATGTAATATGTCAATTTCCGTTCTACTGTGCTTTAATTCCTGTGAAATGCCTAAAGGGTTAAAACACTTTCTGAATGCTGTTTTAAATACTTTGAGGGTGCAGTTTTTAAAATGGGGTATTTTATAAGGGTTTCAAATATATGGGCCCCTCAAAGCCACTTTAGAACTGAACTGGTCCCTGAAAAAATAGCCTTTTGAAATTTTCTTGAAAATGTAAGAAATTGCTGCTAAACTTCTAAGCTTTGTAACGTCCTAGAAAAATAAAAAAATGATGCAAACATAAAGTAAACATATGGGAAATTTTAATTCGTAATTTTTTTGTGTGGTATTACTATCTGTTTTACAAGCAGATGCATTTAAATTTAAAAAAGTCATAGTTTTTGCAAATTTTCTCAAAATGTTGGTGTTTTTCACAAATAAGTAATACATTTATTGACCACATTTTTCCACTAACATCAATTCCAATATGTCACAAGAAAACAATCTCAGAATCACTTGGATAGGTAAAAGCATTTCAAAGTTATTACCACATAAAATTACAAATCCTGAAGGTTTTAAAGATATAAACTGGGAGGCAAATTAGGAGATTGGGTTATCAATGGGGATGTTAAAGACACCCATGATGAGAGTGGGTGTTTCAGAGGATAGGAATTGTGGAAGCCAGGCAGCAAACTGATCCAGGAATTGACACGGTGAGCCCAGTAGGCGGTAGACAACTGCCACTCGGAGGGAGAATGGGCAAAAAAGTTTGAGGGTGTGGACTTCAAAAGAGGGAAATGTGAGTGAGCGTACAGAGGAAAGTACAATATGGGGAAAGAAGTATGGCTACTCCTAAACTCCTACACTCTGCCTGTTCTCAGGTCTGTGGGCATGAGAGAAATGAAGACCACTAAACGATAGAGTAGCAGTTGAAGAAGTATCTGAATGTGTAGCCATGTTTCTGTAAGAGCCAGGAGGTTGAGAGAGTTAGAAAGGAATAAGTAATGAATAAAGGTGAGTTTCACAGACTGTGAATTCCAAAGCGCACCGTTAAAAGAGACAGGAGAAGACATACAACGAATATTAAGAATACAGGGTGGGCCATTTATATGGATACACCTAAATAAAATGGGAATGGTTGGTGATATTAACTTCCTGTTTGTGGCATATTAGTATATGGGAGGGGGGAAACTTTTCAAGCTGGGTGTTGACCATGGCGGCCATTTTGAAGTAGGCCATTTTGTATCCAACATGGGAAGAGGGTCATGTGACACATCAAACTTATCGAGAATTTCACAAGAAAAACAATTATGTGCTTTGTTTTAACGTTACTTTATTCTTTCATGAGTTATTTACAAGTTTCTGACCACTTATAAAATGTGTTCAAATGTGTTCTTGTATCTTCACAGCATGTGTCAGGGTGTCAGGTCCGAGCATTCCTAGATGAACAGGTTCCTGGAAAGTGGATTGGTCATCGTGGGCCAGTTGAATGGCCCCCTAGGTCTCTCGATCTAACCCCCTTAGACTTTTATCTTTGGGGTCATCTGAAGGCAATTGTCTATGCTGTGAAGATACGAGATGTGCAGCAACTGAAACTACGGATACTGGAAGCCTGTGCTAGCATTTCTTCTGCGGTGTTGCTATCAGTGTGTGAAGAGTGGGAGAAGAAGGTTGCATTGACAATCCAACACAATGGGCAGCACTTTGAACACATTTTATAAGTGGTCAGAAACTTGTAAATAACTCATGAAAGAATAAAGTAACGTTAAAACCAAGCACACCATTGTTTTTCTTGTGAAATTCTCGATAAGTTTGATGTGTCACATGACCCTCTTCCCATTGAAAAAACTAAAGTTGGATACAAAATGGCCGACTTCAAAATGGCCACCATGGTCAACACCCAGCTTGAAAAGTTTCCCCCCTCCCATATACTAATGTGCCACAAACAGGAAGTTAATATCACCAACCATTCCCATTTTATTTAGGTGTATCCATATAAATGGCCCACCCTGTATTATCAGGGTTTCTATGTGAGGCAGGTAAGAGGTTGAGCTTAGTAGAAGAAAATGGAGGACCAGGGTTGGGAGAGATGTCCCCTGCAGCTAATAGCAGGAGAATGGAGAGAGTCTGTAAATGGTTTAGTGGGTTCACACGACCTATTTTCAGACGTAAACGAGGCGTATTATGCCTCGTTTTACGCCTGAAAATAGTGCTACAATATGTCGACAAACATCTGCCCATTCATTTGAATGGGTGTGCAGACGACCTGCAATTTACGCGTCGTCGTTTGACAGCTGTCAAACGACGACGCGTAAATGGACTGCCTCGGCAAAGAAGTGCAGGGCACTTCTTTGCCACGTAATTTGAGCTGTTCTTCAATGAACTCAATGAAGCACAGCTCAAGATTTACGAGCGTCTCAGACAGCTTGCAAAATGCGAGGAGGAGCATTTACGTGTGAAACGAGGCAGCTGTTAACAGTCTGTCTTTTCACACGTAAATGCCTCTCATCGTGTGAACATACCCTAAGGGCGGGTTCACACATGGCGGAATTCCACTTAAATTCCGCTGCGGACACTCCGCAGCGTTAATCCGCAGCGGAGCCGTTTCTCCATTGACTTTCACTTTAATTTAGCAGTGTTCGTTTACACGATGCGTACAATTCCGCTGCGGAGCATAGGCTGCGGAGCGGAATTTGGTGTCCGCAGCATGCTCTGTCTGTTGCGGAGCAGTGGCGGACTCATGGCGGAATTTCTCCATTGACTTCAATGGAGATTCTAAGTTCCGCAATGAAGTCCGCAGCTGTCATGCACATGTCATGTGTGCTGCGGATGCGTCTTGCTTTTTTAACTTGACATTTCTTCATTCTGGCTGGACCTAGGTATTTCTAGGTCTACAGCCAGACTGAGGAAGTCAATGGGGCTCCCGTAATGACGGGAGCGTTGCTAGGAGACGTCTGTAAATAGTCACTGTCCAGGGTGCTGAAAGAGTTAAGCGATCGGCAGTAACTGTTTCTGCACCCGGGACAGTGACTACCGATCCCAATATACATGTATCTGTAAAAAAACATATAAGTTCATACTTACCGAGAACTCCCTTCGTCTGTCTCCAGTCCGGCCTCCCAGGATGACGTTTCAGTGTAAGTGACGGCTGCAGCCAATCACAGGCCAAGCACAGGCTGCAGCGGTCACATGGACTGGCGCGTCATCCAGGGAGGTCGGGCTGGATGCCGAAAGAGGGACGCGTCACCAAGACAACGGCCGGTAAGTATGAAAATCGTTTACTTTCACTAGGGAAAGTGCTGTCCCTTCTCTCTATCCTGCACTGATAGGGAGAAGGGAAGCACTTTTCCCGCAGTCTGCAGCAGCTAGTCCGCATCAATGTACTGCACATTTTGTGCAGATCCGCTGCAGAATCTGCAACGCAGATTCTGTGCGGCATCGATGCGGACAGTTGCGGAGGAATTCCGCCATGTGTGGTCATGCCCTAAGAGTGACTTTTGTGTTGAGCAGTGGGATTAGATGGTTTAAGGTGAGTCAGGAAGGTGAATAGTGCAAAGGAGCTATACATGGGTGAGGGAAGGAGAGAGGGACTGATGTGGATAGAGTTAAGCAAAGACATAAAAGGGCGGTAGGATTGTAACCAAAAAAACAGCTACAATGTTGGCAGTAAACATGTTTTTTTTTTTTTTTTTTTAGGAAAACACATACAATTTTAAATGTAATAATTATAATGTATGCACGGTTGTTTGTTTAGTCCACAAAGCTTATCTGCGTCTAATGCCCTGTCTAACTGCCAGGACATTTTGACAATATGACACTTAGAAAAGATGTCTTCTACTCTCGTGCCACCCCTGGAAAACATGGAAATCACTGGAAGTCTGTAAACTAATTGGTAATTTATTAAAATTCGTAATTTGTGCTATATGGGCCACAATAGTAAGGATCAATATACTGTACAATTATAATTTTTCATATAATTAGAGATGAGCGAACCGGGACAACCGAACCCGGTTTCGGTCCGAACTTCCGGTAAAGTTCGGTTCGCAGCGAATCCGAACTTCACCGGGTTCGGCCGAACCCGTTTTGACCGAACCCGGTCAAAAACATTATACAAATCGGCAGCCACTTATCTCTATCAATCACTGATAGAGAAAAGAGGCTGCTGATTAAAAATAAAAAGCATTTCATACGTACCCGGTCGTTGTCTTGGTGACGAGTCCCTCTTCTTCCTCCAGTCCGACCTTTTCTGACGCGGCAGCCTGTGATTCGCTGCAGAGGCCTCTGCAGCCTGTGATTGGCTGCAGAGGCCGCGGCAGCCTGTGATTGGCTGCAGCGCTCACATGGGCTGCATCGTCATCAAGGAATGTCGGGCCGGATGTCGAGAGGGACGCGTCACCAAGGCAACGGCCAGGAGACCGGACTGGAGGAAGCAGAAAGTTCTCGGTAAGTATGAACGTCTTTTTTTTTACAGGTGCTGTGATCGGTAGTCACTGTCCAGGGTACTGAAACAGTTACTGCCGATCAGTTAACTCTTTCAACACCCTGGACAGTGACTATTTAGGGTATGTGCACACACACTAATTACGTCCGTAAATGACGGACGTATTTCGGCCGCAAGTACCGGACCGAACACAGTGCAGGGAGCCGGGCTCCTAGCATCATAGTTATGTACGATGCTAGGAGTCCCTGCCTCTCTGCAGGACAACTGTCCCGTACTGTAATCATGTTTTCAGTACGGGACAGTAGTTCCACGGAGAGGCAGGGACTCCTAGCATCGTACATAAATATGATGCTAGGAGCCCGGCTCCCTGCAGTGTGTTCGGTCCGGTACTTGCGGCCGAAATACGTCCGTCAGTTACGGACGTAATTAGTGTGTGTGCACATACCCTTACTGACGTCGCCTAGCAACGCTGCCGTAATGACGGGTGCACACATGTAGCCACCCGTCATTACGGGGCCTCATGCACACGACCATAAAAACACCCGTTATCACGGGTCGTAATTACGACCCGAAATAGCGGGCCCATAGACTTCTGTTAGCCACGGGTACCTTCCCGTTTTCTCACGGGAAGGTGCCCGTGCCGTTAAAAAGATAGAACATGTTCTATTTTTTTATTTTACGGGCCGTGCTCGTAATTACGACTCGTAACTACGAGCACGGCCGGCCGGCCACGGGCAGCCGGCCGCTTTTGCGAACCGTGCTGTCATTATAATTATAGCAGCACGGCCCGTAAAATAGAAAAATAGAACATGTTCTATTTTTTTAACGGCACGGGCACCTTCCCGTGAGAATACGGAAAGGTACCCGTGGGTAACAGAAGTCTATGAGCCCGTTATTGCGGGTCGTAATTACGACCCGCAATAACGGGTGTTTTTACGGTTGTGTGCATAATGGGAGCACGGCTCGGAAAAACGAACGGCTGCCCGTGCTCATCTCCTGAAATAATCTGTGCTGCCTTAAACTCTGTGGACAGGTCAGGATCCTGTTTCTTTTAAATGCTGCTAGGGAACCCGCTCGATCCACTATATAAGGCTACGCTACAGTGCAGCATTTAAAAGAAACAGGATCCTGACCTGTCCACAGAGTTTAAGGCAGCACAGAGTATTTCAGGAGATGAGCGTGCAGATTCAGTGCTGCTGTGAACTCTGCTCTTACCATTACGTAGCTCTCAGTCTGTTACCTCTCCTCCACTCCTGTCCTCAAGAACACCTTCACATGATTGGCAAGTCACCACGTAATGGTAAGAGCAGAGTTCACAGCAGCACAGAGTATTTCAGGAGATGAGCGTGCGGATCTTGTGCGTGGTGGTGACTTGCCAATCATGTGAACGTGTTATAGAGGACAGGAGTGGAGGAGATGTAACAGACTGAGCTACGTAATGGTAAGAACAGAGTTCACAGCAGCACAGAGTATTTCAGGAGAGGAGCGTGCAGATTCAGTGCTGCTGTGAACTCTGCTCTTACCATTACGTAGCTCAGTCTGTTACATCTCCTCCACTCCTGTCCTCTATAACACGTTCACATGATTGGCAAGTCACCACCACGCACAAGATCCGCACGCTCATCTCCTGAAATACTCTGTGCTGCTGTGAACTCTGCTCTTACCATTACGTGGTGACTTGCCAATCATGTGAAGGTGTTCTGGAGGACAGGAGTGGAGGAGAGGTAACAGACTGAGAGCTACGTAATGGTAAGAGCAGAGTTCGCAGCAGCACTGAATCTGCACGCTCATCTCCTGAAATACTCTGTGCTGCCTTAAACTCTATGGACAGGTCAGGATCCTGTTTCTTTTAAATGCTGCACTGTAGCGCAGCCTTATATAGTGGATCGAGCGGGTTCCCCAGCAGCATTTAAAAGAAACCGTGTTTGTGTATGTGTGTGTTTGTGTATATATGTGTGTTTGGGTATGTGACTTTGTCTGTTTTTGTTTTTATATGTGTGTTTGTGTATATGTGTGTGTATATATGGATGTGTTTTGTGTATATGTTTGTGTATATATGGGTGTATTTGTGTATATGTTTGTGTGTAGATGTTTGTGTGTGTTTTTGTATATGTGTGTATATGGGTGTGTGTTTGTGTGTATATATGGGTGTGTTTGTGTATATGTGTTTGTGTATATGTGTGTTTGGGTATGTGTGTTTTTGTTTGTATATGTGTTTGTGTATATGTGTTCGTGTATGTGTGTATAACTGTGTGTGGGTGTGTTTGGATATGTGTGTTTTTGTTTGTATATGTGTGAGTTCGTGTATATGTGTGTGTTTGTCTGTTTATGTGTGTGTGTGTGTATGTGTGTGTCTGAGTATGGTTGTTTGTTTGTGTGTGCGTGTATATATGTGTGTAGGTGAGTAGAAGTTTTGGTATTGTTCACATTGATAACTGTTTTTTTATGTTGTTGCAGATTTTGATGTACCGATTGGACTACGTCTTCGATTCGTTGGACTACTGCGTAGATCTGCGTTTTTTCAAATTTTAATAAAATGGTTAACGAGGGTTTTGTTGGGGATTTCTTATTTCAATAAAAAAAGAATTGTCTTTGTGTTTTTTTTTCAAACTTTATTAGTGCCTAGATAATGGCAGTTGGCTGATTGACAGCGTCCATTATTAAGGCGGTACTTAGTGTTAGCCGGTGCAGAGGCTAGCACTAACCACCCATTATTACCCCGGTACCCACCACCACCAGGGGTGCCGGGAAGAGCTTGCTACGATCCAGTACCCGACCATCTGTTGTGATGGTCGGGTACTGGGGCGGCCGTAGGCTGGTATTATGAGGCTGGGAAGGGCCAAAATCAGTGGACCTTCCCACCCTTGTAATGCTAGGCTGCTGCTGCTGTGTTGTATCGGGCTGGTTATAAAAATGGGGGGGACCCCCACGTCGTTTTTTTTTTGGAATTTAACAAATTTAGCAATAGACGGGTCCCCCACATTTTTAATAACCAGCCATATACAAGGCCGCAGCAGTCTGGCATTACATGGGTGGGAAGGGCCACTGGTTTTGTCCATTCCCAGGCTAATAACACTGTGTTGTATGTGGCTGGTTATGATAAATTGGGTGGAACCCCATGTCTTTTTAAAAAAAAAAAATGTAAATAAATAAATAATTTAAAAAAATGACGTGGGGTCCCCCCCACTTTTATAACCAGCCAGATACAACACAGCAGCAGCAGCCTAGCATTACAAGGGTGGGAAGGTCCACTGTTTTTGGCCCTTCCCAGCCTCATAATACCAGCCTGCGGCCGCCCCAGAGCCCGACCATCACAACAGATGGTCGGGTACTGGATCGTACCTGGCTCTTCCCGGCACCCCTGGTGGTGGTGGGTACCGGGGTAATAATGGTGGTTAGTGTTAGCCTCTGCACCGGCTAACACTAAGCCTCGCATTAGTAATGGATGTTGTCACTCAGACAGCGGCCATTACTAAAGTGGTAATAATAAAATTTGAAAAGAAAAAGACAAAGATATAGATAAAATATTTTATTGAAATAAAGCACCCCCAACACAACCCTCATTAACCATTTTATTGTAGAAAAAAAAAACGTCATCTAAGTAGTCCTCGAAACCGACGTAGTCCAAACACCAAACCTGTAAAAAAAAATAAAAATGAAATAAAACATGTCGAAGGCTTAGATTCAGTTTAATGTGTGATACGGACTGTTATACCATGTATAGAAGCCTGCCGCGAAGTTGACTTAGATACAGGGCGCCAGCAGACAGTATCATACATGGCCATACATACATATATACAAATATACATACATACATATATACAAACATACATACATATATACAAGCATACACATATATACATGCAAATATACATACATGCAAACATACACACATATATACATGCAAACTATCATACATACATGCATACACACACACATGAAAACATACATACATACAAACAAACATGCAAAGATACATACATACATATATACAAGCATGCACAAATATACATGCAAACATAAATACATGCAAACATAATTACATACATGCACATATATATAAACATACATGCAAACATACATGCAAAAATAAAAACATGCAAACATACATACATGCACATATATACATACATACATGACAACATACATACAAACATACATGACAACATACATACATGCAAACATACATACATGCAAACATACATACACACATGCAAACATATATACATGCAAATATACATACAAACATGCACATGTATACATACATGCCAACATACATGCACATATATACATACACACATGACAACATACATACATGCAAATATACATACATACACACATGCACATATATACATACATGCCAACATACATGCACATATATACATACATGACAACATACATACATACATGACAACATACATACATATATATATATATATATATATATATATATATACACACATGCAAATATACATACAAACATGCATACATACATGCAAACATACATTCATGCAAACACACATACATGCAAACATACATACATACATACAAATATACATACAC
Source organism: Rhinoderma darwinii (assembly GCF_050947455.1). Lineage (NCBI taxonomy): Eukaryota > Metazoa > Chordata > Amphibia > Anura > Rhinodermatidae > Rhinoderma > Rhinoderma darwinii. The sequence continues at coordinate 57,035,628 of NC_134687.1, forward strand.
ACATGCACATATATACATACATGACAACATACATACATACATACATACATGACAACATACATGCAAACATACACACATGCAAACATACATACATACATGCAAATATATACATGCAAATATACATACAAACATGCACATATATACATACATGCCAACATACATGCACAGATATACATACATACATACATACATACATACATACATACATACATACATGACAACATACATACATGCCAACATACATACATACATACATACATACATACATGCCAAAAAATAATAATAATACGTTGATACTTACTTTCCTCCTGTCCGGCCTCCAGCGATGACGTTTCATCCATGTCGCCGCTACAGCCTGTGATTGGCTGCAGAGGCGGTCACGTGGGATGAAGCGTCATCCTGACGTGCGTGACCGCCACTACAGCCTGTGATTGGCTGCAGCGGCGAAAGGGATGAAACGTCATCGCTGGAGGCCGGACAGGAGGAAAGTAAGTACGAACGTATAATTTTTATTTTTTTTATTACATTTAAAATAGTATTTTCCGCGCGCCGAGCATGTACTGTGAAGGTTGCTGAAAGAGTTAGTGCAGCCCATTAACTCTATCAGCACCCCGGACAGTAGCATGCTCGGCACACGTAAGTGACAGGTTCGGTCAGAACTAGTTCGGTCCGAACCGAACTTTTTTGTGAAATTCGGCGAACTAGCCGAACCAAACTTTTGATAAGTTCGCTCATCTCTACATATAATGTATGTGATGGACATCAGAAAAATATATTGCAGAGCAACTATCCCTTCTTTATTACAAACCACTGTACATTATAGGTTGACCTTTATGAACTCTCTTTTAATTTATATAATATTAGAATTAGAAAAATAAACTTTGAAAGAGTGTGATAACTCTTTAATAACTTACATGTTGTAATGGTAGTACTTTACACTTGGGATACACGGAAGAACAAATTTTGTTGAATTGAGGAAAAGAGCAGACAGAGCAATAAATCACATTTGTTCTTGTTATAATGAAATATGCTGAGCACACTGTTCCTTCAATGAAATTTGCCCTTTCTTTTTACTATATTCTCTTGCAAGCAAATTGTATAAAATCTAAGTTTCATGCATTGCAATTTCCAATAAATACAAAAAACAAAACATAAAAAGTGATGTATTAAAAGTAAAAATTATCTTATTGTTAAGTTTAGCATTTTCAGCTGCATGTGTGAAATAGGATAACTTACGTAAATTACTTGAAACCTCTCTACAATTAGTTTTTACTAATATTTAGGTCCTAGAACACTTTACAACTTCTGAACATACCTATTGTTGTCAACTTGAGCATCTGTATCTCAACAATGCTTATGTATTGACTTGAGTACACACTTAATCTAGAGCAGGAGCACAATACCACTACATATATTGGACTTCGTTAACTACCAAGTAATGAATACTTCATTTATTACCACCCTCTTTGGAAAACAGCTAGATAGTCTCTTTTGAATTATTAGCTGCACACATTTCGTTAAAACTGTGCTACAATTGGTTTAGTAATACATGTTCAGCACTAAGAAAAATATCCAATATGGGGTTGGAAGCCCTATACCACTGAGCCTGATTAGAGGAACTCCTTGGCATATAATCAAGTATAACTTTTCTAGCAGTGCATGTCCCCTAGTCATAGGCAATAATCCAGCCTAAAATCTAACATTCCAAAATTCATCTACAAAATCTAACATGGCACCAGAATTTACAAGACATGAATTACAGAAATGCAAACTATAGGACTGTAACGTCTGTGGTCGCTGACCACAAACTCCTTCCATCCAGTCGACGCCCTTCTCTCAAGAGATGTTTGCACATACGGCCGTCCTGCTCCACAGTGACCACCAGGTTGCGCTCACGAGCTCAGTCCAGACTTGAGAAGCCAGAGCGAAAGCATGTTTGTGATTGAGCTAATTGGTCCAGAGTACCTTGAGCTATAAGAAGGCCCCAGCCCCATCCTCCCACGCCTGAGCTTTGTTGTTGTATTCCTAGTCTGTCTTGCAAATGGTCCCCTAGTGTTTCCTGCTCCCAGTGTTTCCTGTTCCTGTTCCTGTAACCTGTATCCTGATCTAGTGCCGTGCTTGCTGTAGCCATGCTGTGCTGTATACCACGCCTTTCCTGCTTCTCCACACCTGACGTCTACCTGCTGCCTAGTTACTGCCAAGCCTGCCTTGCTACTCTCCGAGCTGCCACAGATACCCTATATAAACTATAGACTCTGACCTGCGCCCTGTTTGCCAGCTGCCATACTGCCAAGGCGGTATGGCCCAGTGGGTCCACGAATCCTACGTGACAGTAAGCTCAGCCCATGGACCCTGCTGGTCGATCCAAGACCATGACGACGTCACAAGAGATGCAGGCGGATATGCTAGACCTCCGGTCTCGACAGGACCAACTCCTCCAGGCTTTGAACATTTTCGCACGTCGGCAGGAGGCACGAGCTGCCGTTCCTCCTACTACACCTCAAGTCAGTGTTGATCCTCACACTACACCTCCTGGCAGTATCGAACTGCATTTTTCTTTGCCACTTCCGGACCGCTATGATGGAGACGCAGGTACCTGTCGTGCATTTTTGAACCAGTGCCAGATCCACTTCAGCCTGTATACTAGGACATTTTCATCTGACGGCGCAAGGGTCGCTTTCATCATCTCTCTCCTCACTGGCAAGGCTCTTGCATGGGCGAACCCTATCTGGGAGAGACAAGGACCAGAGACCGGTGACTTCCAGGGCTTCCTCCGGACTTTTCGCATGGTGTTTGAGGAGCCTGGACGGTTCTCATCTGCAGCGGCTTCCTTGATTAACCTAGACACCTCCGTGAGCGCGTACGCCATCCACTTCCGCACCCTGGCGGGAGAACTGCTATGGATCAATGAGGCCCTGGTGGCTGCATTCTGGCATGGACTATCTCCTAAAATTAAGGATGAACTTGCCGCTCGAGACCTGTCATCTACCCTGGATGACCTCATCCTTCTGTCCGCCTGGATTGATATGCGGATCCGAGAACGCCTCCAAGAGGTTCGTTGGGAGGGAGGCCTTCCTAGTCTGGTCCCTACTTTGCAGCAACCCCTGCTGTCCTCAGATGTCAATCCTCCTAAGGAGTCTGTGATGATGGACCAGTATAAGCTATCCACCCAGGAGAGACAACGCAGACGCACTTCGGGACTCTGTCTATATTGCGGCCTCGGTGGCCATCTTGTGCGCCTGTGTCCCCAAAAATCCCAAAGTCTAAGTCTAGGGTTGCTAGGAGAGGCAACCTTGGGTAAGAAAGGACTTCTGTCTAAATTGTCCATACCAGTGACCATAGTGTCCGGCGAGAGAATGCATCAGGTCTCTGCGTATCTGGACTCTGGATCCGCTGCTAATTTCATCCGTAGAGACCTTGTGGGTCCTCTTCAATTACCCACTACCCCTCTGGAGAGGCCATTGACAGTTGCATCAGTGAATGGACTACCTCTACTAGACCCAGTTATAGCTGTGACTAAGCCGCTGAGGCTCCAAGTGGGAGCTCTTCACTCTGAACTCCTGTCGTTCTATGTCCTATCCAAAGCCGTTATCCCTGTGTTGCTGGGCCTGTCTTGGTTCCGACTACATGCCCCAGTCCTGGACTGGAATTCTGGAGAGGTTCTCCAGTGGGAACCTGAGTGTCAAAGCCGATGTCTGGTGCAGATTCGTTCGGCTCAGCCTTCGCTGCCTCGGTCATTGGCAGGATTGCAAGGTCATTATGCTGCATTTTCGGACGTCTTCAGCAAGAGGGAGGCGGAGACATTGCCTCCACACCTGGCGTATGACTGCCCTATCGAGCTGACTCTGTCCATGTCCGCCTATGTGAAAGAGAACTTGGAGAGGGGCTTCATACGTACGGAAGTCTTCCTCCCCGGCAGGAGCCGGGTTCTTCTTCATCAAAAAGAAGGATGTTTCTCTTCGTCCTTGTATTGACTACCGAGGTCTCAACCAGATCACTGTGAAAAATAAATATGCGTTGCCGCTGATCTCAGAACTGTTTGATCGTATACGTAGTGCCAAGATTTTTTCCAAACTAGACCTGCATGGGGCTTACAACCTAGTCCGGATTCGCCAGGGTGATGAATGGAAGACTGCATTTAACACCCGTGATGGACACTATGAATATCTAGTAATGCCCTTCGGCCTGTGTAATGCTCCCGCGGTCTTCCAGGAGTTTGTTAATGACATTTTCCGTGACCTCCTCTATGTTTGTGTAGTAGTCTACCTTGATGATATCTTGATTTTTTTCTCCAGATCCTGTGACTCATCAGAGACATGTCTGTCAAGTTTTGCTGTGGTTAAGGGAGAATCGTCTGTACGCTAAGTTGGAAAAGTGCGTGTTTGAAAAAGATGCTCTACCCTTCCTTTGTCTATATCATCTCGAATCAAGATCTCGAGATGGATCCTGAAAAGGTAATGTCTGTTCTGGAATGGCCACGCCCTCAAGGCTTGAGGGCCATACATCACATTCTGGGATCCGCCAATTTTTACAGACAGTTTAATCCAAACTTCTCCTCACTGACTTCTCCTATCTCTAAGCTCACTAAGAAGGGCATGAGCACCAAGGTGTGGACTCCTGAGGCAGAGTCCACATTCAATAGCCTGAAGAGTGCCTTCACATCAGCCTCTATCCTCCATCATCCAGATGTCTCTCTAAAGTTCTCGTCGGAGGTGGACGCATCCTTTGTCGGTGCTGGTGCACTCCTGTTCCAGAGAGGCTCCAAGGGCAAGTCAATGGTATGTGGATATTTTTCTAAGCTCTTCTCTTCCGTAGAACGCAACTACTCGAGACATCTACTAAAGGGCGCAGCTCATCCCATCCTGATTTTTACGGACCATAAGAACCTTACCTATCTTCAGACGGCCCAACGGCTGAACCCTCGTCAGGCCCGTTGGTCACTGTTCTTTACCAGGTTCCAGTTTGAGCTCTATTATCGCCCGGCCGACAAAATTGTGAGGGCCGATGCCTTGTCCAGGTCTTTCGAGACAGAAAACACCATGGAGATTCCACAGAACATCATTTATCTGTCTTGCATTGTCTCTGTCAATCCCCTGCAAGTTGGGGACATTCCTCCAGGGAGGACTTTTGTGCGCCTGGCTGACCGTGGAAGAATCCTCCGCTGGGGACACTCCCCTAGATTGACAGGTCACGCGGGGACCCATAAGACTGGGGATCTGATTGCTTGTCATTTCTGGTGGCCCACGCTGCCCAAGGACATTATGGACTTTGTTTCTTCATGTTCAGTATGTGCAGCCAACAAGGTCGCTCACTCCAGACCTGCTCGTCTGCTCCAGCCATTGCCTGTGCCCAATGCCCCCTGGCAGCATATAGCTATGGACTTTAGAGATGAGCGAACCGGGACAACCGAACCCGGTTTCGGTCCGAACATCGGGAAAAGTTCGGTTTGCAGCTAATCCGAACTTCACCGGGTTCGGCCGAACCCGTTTTGACCGAACCCGGCTACATTTTGGCACCTGCCACATGTTAGATGTAAAATGGAGGATTTCTCAAGATCACCTGACATCAGGCTACCCCATAATGCCTTGCAAACGGCTCTCCCAGCCAATCGGGAGGCAGCGGGCTCAAGCCTGCAATAAAAGTCTATGCACGGAGGTCAGCGGCCATTTTACAGACAGGAGCTGTAGGGATAGCATCTCTGTGCAGTAAGGGAAAGCTTTAGGAATCTAAAAGGCAGGAATCCAGCAATCGAAGGGGTTCATCCACTACTCACTACTCAGCCAGTGTGTGAAAACGCTTTTATAAGGGGCTCATCCCCGTTGCATCCAACTTGCAATACAGGCAGCATTTGTAGTAGTAGTAGTACTACAAGGCCCAGCATTCCCTGAGTGCACCGCGGCGTGGCTGATAGAAATTCTCATTCATTGCCATTTGCCAAGCCAGTGTCAGTGTGAATACGCTTTTAGAAGGGGCTCATCCCCGGCCGTTAACATAACGAAATAACAATCCAACTTGCAATACAGGCAGCCTAGTAGTACTACAACGCCCAGCATTCCCTGAGTGCACCGCGGCGTGCCTGATAGAAATTCTCATTCATTGCCATTTGCCAAGCCAGTGTGTGAATATGCTTTTAGAAGGGGCTCATACCCGGCCGTTAAAATAACGAAATAACAATCCAACTTGCAATACAGGCAGCCTTTGTAGTAGTACTACAACACCCAGCATTCCCTGAGTGCACCGCGGCGTGGCTGATAGAAATTCTCATTCATTGCCATTTGCCAAGCCAGTGTGTGAATACGCTTTTAGTAGGGGCTCATCCCGGACCGTTAACATAACGAAATAACAATCCAACTTGCAATACAGGCAGCCTTTGTAGTAGTACTACAAGGCCCAGCATTCCCTGAGTGCACCGCGGCGTGGCTGATAGAAATTCTCATTCATTGCCATTTGCCAAGCCAGTGTCAGTGTGAATACGCTTTTAGAAGGGGCTCATCCCCGGCCGTTAACATAACGAAATAACAATCCAACTTGCAATACAGGCAGCCTAGTAGTACTACAACGCCCAGCATTCCCTGAGTGCACCGCGGCGTGCCTGATAGAAATTCTCATTCATTGCCATTTGCCAAGCCAGTGTGTGAATATGCTTTTAGAAGGGGCTCATACCCGGCCGTTAAAATAACGAAATAACAATCCAACTTGCAATACAGGCAGCCTTTGTAGTAGTACTACAACACCCAGCATTCCCTGAGTGCACCGCGGCGTGGCTGATAGAAATTCTCATTCATTGCCATTTGCCAAGCCAGTGTGTGAATACGCTTTTAGTAGGGGCTCATCCCGGACCGTTAACATAACGAAATAACAATCCAACTTGCAATACAGGCAGCCTTTGTAGTAGTACTACAATGCCCAGCATTCCCTGAGTGCATCGCGGCGTGCCTGATAGAAATTCTCATTCATTGCCATTTGCCAAGAAAGTGTGTGAATACGCTTTTAGTAGGGGCTCATCCCGGACCGTTAACATAACGAAATAACAATCCAACTTGCAATACAGGCAGCCTTTGTAGTAGTACTACAGCGCCCAGCATTCCCTGAGTGCACCGCGGCGTGCCTGATAGAAATTCTCATTCATTGCCATTTGCCAAGCCAGTGTGTGAATACGCTTTTAGAAGGGGCTCATCCCCGGCCGTTAAAATAATGAAATAACAATCCAACTTGCAATACAGGCAGCCTTTGTAGTAGTACTACAACGCCCAGCATTCCCTGAGTGCACTGCGGCGTGCCTGATATAAATTCTCATTCATTGCCATTTGCCAAGCCAGTGTCAGTGTGAATACGCTTTTAGAAGGGGCTCATCCCCGGCCGTTAACATAACGAAATAACAATCCAACTTGCAATACAGGCAGCCTAGTAGTACTACAACGCCCAGCATTCCCTGAGTGCACCGCAGCGTGCCTGATAGAAATTCTCATTCATTGCCATTTGCCAAGCCAGTGTGTGAATATGCTTTTAGAAGGGGCTCATACCCGGCCGTTAAAATAACGAAATAACAATCCAACTTGCAATACAGGCAGCCTTTGTAGTAGTACTACAACGCCCAGCATTCCCTGAGTGCACCGCGGCGTGCCTGATAGAAATTCTCATTCATTGCCATTTGCCAAGCCAGTGTCAGTGTGAATACGCTTTTAGAAGGGGCTCATCCCCGGCCGTTAAAATAATGAAATAACAATGCAACTTGCAATACAGGCAGCCTTTGTAGTAGTACTACAACGCCCAGCATTCCCTGAGTGCACCGCGGCGTGCCTGATATAAATTCTCATTCATTGCCATTTGCCAAGCCAGTGTCAGTGTGAATACGCTTTTAGAAGGGGCTCATCCCCGGCCGTTAACATAACAAAATAACAATCCAACTTGCAATACAGGCAGCCTTTGTAGTAGTACTACAACGCCCAGCATTCCCTGAGTGCACCGCGGCGTGCCTGATAGAAATTCTCATTCATTGCCATTTGCCAAGCCAGTGTGTGAATATGCTTTTAGAAGGGGCTCATACCCGGCCGTTAAAATAACGAAATAACAATCCAACTTGCAATACAGGCAGCCTTTGTAGTAGTACTACAACACCCAGCATTCCCTGAGTGCACCGCGGCGTGGCTGATAGAAATTCTCATTCATTGCCATTTGCCAAGCCAGTGTGTGAATACGCTTTTAGTAGGGGCTCATCCCGGACCGTTAACATAATGAAATAACAATCCAACTTGCAATACAGGCAGCCTTTGTAGTAGTACTACAACGCCCAGCATTCCCTGAGTGCACCGCGGCGTGCCTGATAGAAATTCTCATTCATTGCCATTTGCCAAGCCAGTGTGTGAATACGCTTTTAGTAGGGGCTCATCCCGGACCGTTAACATAACGAAATAACAATCCAACTTGCAATACAGGCAGCCTTTGTAGTAGTACTACAGCGCCCAGCATTCCCTGAGTGCACCGCGGCATGCCTGATAGAAATTCTCATTCATTGCCATTTGCCAAGCCAGTGTGTGAATACGCTTTTAGAAGGGGCTCATCCCCGGCCGTTAAAATAATGAAATAACAATCCAACTTGCAATACAGGCAGCCTTTGTAGTAGTACTACAACGCCCAGCATTCCCTGAGTGCACCGCAGCGTGCCTGATATAAATTCTCATTCATTGCCATTTGCCAAGCCAGTGTGTGAATACGCTTTTAGTAGGGGCTCATCCCGGACCGTTAACATAACGAAATAACAATCCAACTTGCAATACAGGCAGCCTTTGTAGTAGTACTACAACGCCCAGCATTCCCTGAGTGCACCGCGGCGTGCCTTATAGAAATTCTCATTCATTGCCATTTGCCAAGCCAGTGTGTGAATACGCTTTTAGAAGGGGCTCATCCCCGGCCGTTAAAATAATGAAATAACAATCCAACTTGCAATACAGGCAGCCTTTGTAGCAGTACTACAACGCCCAGCATTCCCTGAGTGCACCGCGACGTGGATGATAGAAATTCTCATTCATTGCCATTTGCCAAGCCAGTGTGTGAATACGCTTTTAGAAGGGGCTCATCCCCCGGGTTTTGATTCAACTTGCTGCACTCCAGCAGTGAAATGTCTGGTAAAAAAAAGCTTGTGAAAGGACAGGGTAGAGGAAAAAACACCCATGCCGTGTCCTCTTCCAGTTGGTGCCAGACCCAGTACCAGCATTTGTGGCACAAGACATGTGCCCAGTTCCACTAGTAGCAGCAGCCATGTGCCTGCTGGTAGTAGTAGCAGTATCAGCAAGCCAGACTTGTCAATCTCCTCCGGTGGGCGGGTTACTTTAGACAATACGGCCATTGTGGACTGGTTGGCTGGCTCGCGGTCACCTCAGCAGGAAGACTCTGACGATCTGGCTTCAAGCCAGGTTTCGTTGGATTCCAGATCCTCTACAGTTCCTTGGCACAGTGACAGTAGTAATATAGGTATTTCTAGCGTTTCCATTCCATCATCTATGTCTTCACTCCCCCTTCCTAGCGGGAAGCCATCTTTCCTGAGAGTCCTAAGAGACATCTCCTCGGGTGCGAAGGAAGATACTGAACAACATAGTGATGATGATGATTTGTTTTCCGCGAGTCAGCCAACGGATTGTGTTGCGGCGGTGGTGGAGGTGGAAGCGGTGTCCGAGATGCATAGCTGTGGTAGTGGGGGTGTTGGTGGTGGCAGCCGTGGTGGCAGATGCAGTAATGAGGGGGGGCATGGAGCTCGCCATGATGTCACATCACATTCACAACACAGTGACAAAAGTGGCGGGGATGATGAGGAAGGCTATGATGATGATGTTGTTTTAGACAGGACGTGGGAACCAGGTGACGAGGTGATGACGGCGTCAGAGGAGGAGGGTAGTAGTGGCGGCACTGGCCGTGATAAACAGCCAAGCTGAGGTAGGGGCAGAAGTCAATCTGCAAAACGTTGCAGCGGTAGGGTCAGCTCAGGAGCCGGTGACGGCGACACTGATGCTGGTGTAGGCTCCGGAAAAAAGCCTGCCAGACAAGGGGCAAGCTCGGGTGATGGTGGTGGTGGTGGTGGACGTGGTACTACCTCTTTACGGTACGCTGCCATGTGCCAATTTTTCTGTACCTTCCCGGAGGACGAAAACATGGCACAGTGCCGTATCTGCAAGCAGAAAGTAAGGCGTGGGCATTGCAGCAATGTAGGAACTACCGCTCTACGTAAACACATGGAGCGGCATCACAAGGCCATGTGGGACAATCGACATGCCCCACCATCATCATGTACATCTAATGAAGACCCCTCTGCCGCTGCTGCTGCTGCTCCGAGTCCCTGTCATCTAAGTAGTAGCCAGGCCTTATCCACCATGTCATTGTCATCATCATCATCACTGTCATCTAGTGCTCCTCCTACGTCCCGTCAGTTATCCATTACGGAATCGTCCAATAAGCAACAATATATACCCAGTCATCCACTTGTCGTGCGGCTTAATTCACACCTGGCTAAGTTGTTGGTGGTGCAGTCGCTGCCGTACCACCTGGTCGACTCCGCCGGCTTCAAGCAATTGATGGCGTGCGCTCAGCCTAGGTGGCGAATACCTAGCTGCCATTACTTCTCCAAAACAGCTGTCCCTGCCTTGCACAAGCACGTGGAGGAAAAGGTGTGCCAGTCCTTGCAATTATCCGTGTGCAGCAGGGTACATGCCACCGTCAACACGTGGAGCAGCAACTATGGGCAGGGACAGTACATGTCTTTCACGGCCCACTGGGTCAATATTTTGCAGTCCGATGCACCACAGCAGCAATGCCAGGCATTACCACCTCCACGCTTGTATCTTTCTGGTTCAACTCTGGACACCAGGCGCCTACCATCCTCCTCCTCCTACTCCTCCTCCTTGCCCTCCTCAATAGAGGTCTTCCCGTCCCCGACAGGACACAGCGTATCTTCCAATCCTCCTCCCTCCTCTTTTCATAGGTGCAAGGTGAAGCGCCACAACGCTGTCTTACACCTACTGAGCCTGGGCGAGAAAAGCCACACAGGGCAGGAGCTGCTGCTGTGCATCAAGGAGGAAATCACACACTGGCTGTCTCCTCTGAAACTCACACTGGGCAATGTTGTCTCTGATAATGGGAAGAACGTTGTGGCTGCACTGCGTCTAGGTCACCTGACACACGCTCCTTGCATGGCACATGTGATCAATCTGGTCATAACACACTTCTTAAAGTCATATGTTGGTTTGAAGGGTGTGCTGGCCATGTCCAGGAGGGTTTGCGTTCGCTTTAGACGTTCGTATGCATTTAAGCACGCCCTCCTGGACTTGCAGCGTCAAAACAATCTCCCAGAACACAGCCTGATTTGCGACGTTCCAACACGCTGGAATTCCACCCTGCACATGTTGGACCGTCTGTACGAACAGCGGAAAGCCATGAATGATTTCCTGATGCAGCAGACGGGCAGCGTTTGGAGCCAGTGTAATTTTGAGCTCAGGCACTGGCAGCTGGTTAGAGATGCATGTCGTGTTTTGAGGCCCTTTGAAGAGGCCACACGATTTGTGAGCCGTGACGCTAGCGGAATGAACGATGTTATGCCGCTGATATTCATTATGGAGCAAACGCTCACAGCGATGATTCAGCAAAGGATGGAAGAAGGATCACATCTGGCTATGGATGTTGAGGAGGAGAAGGAGGAGGATGAGGATGAGGAAACAGGACCTGAAGAGGAGCTGGATTTGGAGATGGAATCACAGGAAGGGATAGGGGACTAGGCAGCCGCACAAAATGACAGTGATGGGGATGACGAGTCTGACGACGACCTTGATGATGGACAACCATGGCAGTATGGGGCGGAGATGGAACCAACCGGGCCCTCTGAAACGCTGGCCAGGATGGCGAGCTGTATGCTTCGTTACTTGTGTGCTGACTGTCGTATTGTTAGCATGAAGCAAAGAGATGAGTACTGGATAGCCACACTTTCAGACCCTCGGTATAAAGCCAGAATGGGGGAGTTTTTTGCGCCTTCCGAGAGGGAGGCAAAATTGGCTTATTATCGAGAGAAGCTATGCAGCCAGCTTGTCACGGCTTTCAAACGGCAAACACCTGCTGCATGCATGTCTGACCGGGGGGCCACTCTCCACTCCCCACTGTCTCATCGTTCCACCGCCTCTGGCAGAGCTACCTCTGCAATAGGCGGCAGCAGCGGCAACAGCAGCAGCAGCCAATACAGTTTGGAAAATATGATGACAACATTTTTACATCCAATACCCCGACCTGACACACATCGTAGTCACCAAAGGGATGTTCACCATCACCAGGTGCAGCACCTAAACAACCAGGTTCACTCGTACCTGGACTGTGCCCTTTCTCCGTCAGAAATGCTGATCCCAGACCCTATGGACTTCTGGGTCAGCAGATTGGATCATTGGCAAGAACTGGCCCAGTTTGCCATGGGTGTACTGTCTTGTCCACCCTCCAGTGTAGCGTCAGAGAGGGTATTCAGCGCGGCATGGGGCTTCGTCACCCCTAAGCGAACAAGACTGTCCGCCAACAGCTTGGAAAATCTCACGTTTCTGAAAATAAATCAAGCGTAGATCGGTGAGGATGTGCTGCTACTACTACTACCACCCTTGCTGTCTGGCATGCAATATATTGGTTGGTATGGCTTCTGGGACTTATTATGACTTTAGGTGATTTCCTGGTTTATATACCTACATACTCACACTGACTACTCAGTGTTGGCTACTTAGCTCTTTTTGCATGTCATTTTTGACCAGGGTCTATACTTTACTGTTAAGTCTTTGCATATCTTTCTGGAGATACAGCTCCAGGCTTCTGCTATATATTCATTTGAGTATACACAATTATGGCATGACTGTCAGTATGACTCTTGTTTGGCATTTTCTGATTTATTGTATATATGCCATTTGTCAATAAATCTCATGTTGTCCACTGTGCATATTTTAATTGTTTGTGGTTTTTAGGTCTTGATGGCCAATATGTTCTTGTATTTATTGTAATAAAGGATTATATATTTTTGCAAATTCTTTGGTTGTACTGGGTTTTATATTTTACCCTTAGGGGTGCTAATATCTGTCCTCACATACAGTTATAGGTATTTATTACTTGTTTTCCTTGATATGTGTGGACGTTTACCATAACGTTTATTGTTAGGTCTGGTTCTATATAGGTATTTATTACTGCTTTTGTCTTATAGGCCTTAATACAAATATGGATTTCCTTACACGTGAAACCAATTGGCTGTCATCTGTGACCCAAGTTTTTAGCAATGATGCTGTAGGACCTACGGGTGTAGCCCATATGGGAGTACTAGAAACCCAGAAAAAATTGAAAGATTTATTGAAACGAAGGATGAGAGTATGGTGGAACAAGGTGGCCTTGGAGCAATATCTTACCAAGGACCTGATCCCCAGAGGCCTGCGAGTCCAGGTTTTTCCCTCCTTCTCATTTGATGATGTCATGTTTCGCTCTCGATGGGAAGAGGCATGTAGATCATGTTCACGGACCTTCATCGAGCTCCTTATTGGCTGGGATAAGAAGCAACTGGAGGAAATAGAAAAATCGCTGTTGCCCCTACAGGAGAAAGTAAAAATTGAACTTACACCAGATCTCCTCTCTAAATTTGAACATGAATTGAGCCTGGAATACACAAAATGGGAGAATGACATTAAAGAACTAAAATCCAAGAAGTATCAGCGTGATTTGATGGACTTCCAGGAACAAAGGGTATACAAGTGGCAAAGACGTGGTTCCAACACGATGTCACGCTCTGAATCCCTGTCCTCATTGGATAGTGCAACATCTGGAACATCACAGGGTAGTCATCCTATCAATACTAGGAGATATGAAACTAGACGTGCCACCACAAAAAGAAAATGTAACTCTGTGGAAGACAATGTAGGAGGTGAACTTAAGGTAATTAACCTCTCAGATATAGTACTCACCCCTAGTCAAATCTCGGTGCTCTCTTTAGGGCGATCTTTTTGTCCTGTGACAGGCTTTGATGATTTTCTAGCCATCAAGGATGTGTTTATGTTTGCACGTAAACTCATATATAAAAAGTATTACTCTAAAAATGAACCTCACCATCTCTTTACAGTACAGGAGGAACTGGAAGCGTTCCGGGCGTTAGAGTCTCTACTCCAGGAGCAGGATGTGACTGATGGTAGGTTTCCCGACACCATCCGTCCTAGGTCCACCACATTTCCCCCCTTGTCACTAAATCCATCAGTGGAGATGTTCGTCAGAATGGTGGTGGATGAACTTCGGAAGTTGCCACAGGATCGAGGCTATGACAATCTATCTTGGGCCCAGCGCAAAGCTTTGCGTGAGCTCAAGCAGATGAAGGGCATTGTATTCAAACCGGCTGACAAGGGTGGAAATGTGGTGGTATGGCCATCTGAGATGTACGAAGCAGAGGCATATCGGCAGCTACGGGATGTGCAATGTTATAGGCGTTTGACACGTGATCCCACTACTGATTTTAAGGGTCAGCTTGATGGGTTGCTAGTAGAGGCTTGTGATAAAAATATTATCACTAAAAAAATCATGGATGGGCTTACGGTGAAGTTTCCTATCACTCCCACACTATACCTCCTACCTAAGGTACACAAAGATCGGAATAAGCCACCTGGTCGGCCTATTGTGTCAGGATGTGGGAGTCTGTGTGAATCCATTTGTCGTTTCTTGGACTTCTATCTCCGCCCTTGTGTTGAGAATTTACAATCGTATGTGAAAGACTCCACGGACGTGTTGAAACGCCTAGATGGGGTGACCATTGAGCAGGATATGTATTTGGTATCCTGTGACGTGGAATCCCTATATACCTGTATTGACCATGAGGTTGGGCTGAGAGCCATTCAATATTTCCTAGACTCATGTGATCATGATCCCGAATTGGTCAAATTTTTGATCCTTCTGATGCGGTTTGTCCTTGAGCATAATTATTTTGTGTTCAGGGACAAACACTATCTACAACTCCGGGGAACGGCTATGGGTGCCACTTGCGCACCTTCATATGCTAATTTATTTTTGGGATATTGGGAACGCGAAACTGTACAGGAGGCCATGGATATGGTGTCTGGAAATGTTGTTGGGTGGATGCGTTTCATCGATGACATCCTGTTTATTTGGCAGGGCACGCGGGGAGACCTTGATCAATTTATGTCTACTTTGAACAAGAATACACAGAATATCAAACTAACAAGTAGGATCAGCCAAACGAACATGGACTTTCTTGACATTAAAATGATGGTACAAGACTCAGGTAAGCTCAGAACTACTATTTTTCGGAAGGAAACTTCTGTTAATTCTCTCTTGCATGCATCGTCATTTCATCCCTCTCATGTCATACGGGCTATTCCTACGGGGCAATTTTTGAGAGCCAGACGGGTATGTGACTCTGACTCCAATTTTGAAAGGGAGTCACAATGTTTGAGGACCCGTTTTATACAACGTGGATATCCCAAGAAAGATATTGAAAGGGGATACCATAGGGCTTGTCATAGCAACAGGGATAACTTGCTTACTCAACAAAAACGTAAGAAGAAGGATGATACAGTAAGACTCATCACCCCATACAACTCACAATGGATTGGGATGAGAAATATTGTGAGTCGTTTTTGGCCAATCCTGCTCACTGATCCTGACCTGAAAAAACATCTACCCTTGAAGCCCCAACTTACAGCTAAAAGGAGCAAAACTTTGGGTGATCATCTAGTCCGGAGCCATTATGGTGCTCCTGGTCCCAAAACCTACCTTTTTGGCTCGAAAGGGCCAGCATGGGGATCTTTCTCTTGTGGTCATTGCTCCATATGCAAATTGATTGTGAAAACAGATACTTTCACAGACTCTGAGAAGATAAAGAGTTTCAAAATCGTACATTTTATCAATTGTAGCACCACTGGTGTGGTATATATGGCCACATGTCCATGTGGCCTGTCTTATGTTGGCATGACCACCAGAGAATTAAAAACGCGAATTCAGGAACATGTGAGGGACATTAAAAAGGCAGGAACAATAGAGGATCACAACTGGGAAGAACTCAATAAATTGAAAACTATTCCTCGACATTTCCGGGATTTCCATAATAATAGGTGGCAGGATCTGAGGGTTCATGGCATCGACAAAATTATTGTTGGATCACGTGGAGGAGATACTTTCCGTAAATTAGAACGGATTGAATGCAAATGGATCACTAAACTGAAGACCAGCTCGCCTCTGGGGCTCAATGAGAAAATGTCCTTTGCTTCCTTCCTTTAATTATAAAAATAAAAATTCTTTGGTCCTATAGCATCATATATCTTTTAACTTTTTAATCTGCATACATTTTGCTAGGTTGTTTGATCACGTTGTCTGGGGAACATCTGGTTGGTGTTTGGCTCAAACACTTGTTGTTTGACTGCATCTATATCTGGTGGTATTTTATAAATATCATTACTATTACTATTATTTTTTGTCTTCTTATAGGGGCTACATGTATGTTCGTTTTGAGGTGTAATTGATGTGCAGAATTGAACACAGAGGATCACATACTATACTCCAGAATTAAGCTTTTGGTTGACTTCTTTCATCATTATGTTTTGAATTTGTTCAAACTCTTTTGGTCCGGTAGCTTTTTCATGGGGTTCTCACCCGTATATATGTCTCTGGCACATACTGAACATCTAAGTATATATGTATCTATTATATATATATATATATACTGTGTACATCTTTATATATGGTGGGGATCGTATCAAACACTTTAAATATTTCTTCAAACTTATTAGCACATTCGGCTTATTAGATTTATTTATTTTCATATTGAGTTTTATTATACACTTTTTTTGTTTATATATTCTTATATTTCTATATCTATTTCCTCACAATTAAGCTTACACATTATATTTATTTCTACACATATATTCTTTTTACACTATTTGCCGCTCTCACATTAAACATTCAGGGTATGTTCACACGGCCTATTTACGGACGTAAATCGGGCGTTTTTGCCCCGAATTACGCCCGAAAATAGCGCCTCAATAGCGCTGACAAACATCTGCCCATTGAAAGCAATGGGCAGACGTTTGTCTGTTCACACGAGGCGTATATTTACGCGCCGCTGTCAAATGACGGCGCGTAAATAGACGCCCGCGTCAAAGAAGTGACCTGTCACTTCTTTGGCCGTAATTGGAGCCGCTATTCATTGACTCCAATGAATAGCAGCGCTAATTACGGCCGTAATTGACGCGGCGTTCAAGCGCCTGCACATGCCGGTACGGCTGAATTTACGGGGTTGTTTTCAGGCTGAAACATCCCCGTAATTTCAGCCGTTACGGACCCCCGCCGTGTGAACATACCCTAAAACACAATACGGATTCATATATTTTTGTCACTATATTTTGGATACATATTGTATATCTATTTAATTGCTGTATGTATTATAATCCACTAAAATAAATGCCAAAATGTACATTTTTAAATGTGTAATTTGTCACGTTTTTTTATTTTTTTTATTTTATTCATTTATTTATTTATATCATTATTTATTTATTCACTTCACTTTGCACTTTTTTTGCACACACATTTTTTTCACTTGGTGTTATGTATTATATTATTTTATTTATTTATTATCTTTTATAATATTAAAGATTACTTATTGTTTATATTATGTGCTATTTGTATAATGTATGTACAATGTTTAACATGTGGTCCTCGTAATATTCTAGATGTATGAACTGTCATTGTGTGTATTATTGTCCATTTGTAACTGTGGATCCTATGGTTTCACTATATTCTTATGCTAAATCTGATCTTGCTTTTTAAATTGGACTTCTAGCTGTTGTTGTTTATGTTTATGGTGGTTGCCATGGTGCAACACGTCGTGCGTGTCTGTTCTGACGTCTGCTCTCGGCGTTTGGTGCGTGCGCGCAGGCGCGCTCTTCACCTCTGTTCGTGCCCATATCTAAGATGGCCACTATCGAATGATTCGTCATCTATATGCGATGACTTTCGGTCTTGGATTGCGCCTCTGATTGACGCGTACGCGCATGCGCGCATCTCACTCCTCGTACGTACTTGTCATCATAAGTGGTGCTGGTTCGCAGCCCACTGATTGGGAGCTTGTGAGAGCTATGTGCCGGCCTCTTTTTTCTTTGATTCACCAATGCATGACACCTGATATGCTTCAGGTGTTTTGTGTTGGTGATCTGTGCTACCATTCGCTATTTTTGAACACACCTTCCTTGCAACTCAGTATAGATACAACGGTGGTCACCTCACTAGCTAGTACCCCTTGAAAAAGCTACCGCGAAACGCGCGTCGGGGCTCCTGCTGTGGACATTCATTTACACTGATCTGGCATGCAATATATTGGTTGGTATGGCTTCTGGGACTTATTATGACTTTAGGTGATTTCCTGGTTTCTATACCTACATACTCACACTGACTACTCAGTGTTGGCTACTTAGCTCTTTTTGCATGTCATTTTTGACCAGGGTCTATACTTTACTGTTAAGTCTTTGCATATCTTTCTGGAGATACAGCTCCAGGCTTCTGCTATATATTCATTTGAGTATACACAATTATGGCATGACTGTCAGTATGACTCTTGTTTGGCATTTTCTGATTTATTGTATATATGCCATTTGTCAATAAATCTCATGTTGTCCACTGTGCATATTTTAATTGTTTGTGGTTTTTAGGTCTTGATGGCCAATATGTTCTTGTATTTATTGTAATAAAGGATTATATATTTTTGCAAATTCTTTGGTTGTACTGGGTTTTATATTTTACCCTTAGGGGTGCTAATATCTGTCCTCACATACAGTTATAGGTATTTATTACTTGTTTTCCTTGATATGTGTGGACGTTTACCATAACGTTTATTGTTAGGTCTGGTTCTATATAGGTATTTATCACCCTTGCTGTCTGTTGGCTACCTCTACTACCACCAATACACCTCCACTGCCGTCTGCTACAAGCAGGCCTGCCCCACAACAGGGCTTTGTCCTGTGACTGTCCAGTCTCTTTTTTTAATGTGCTGCTACTACTACTACTACTACCACCCTTGCTGTCTGTTGGCTACCTCTACTACCACCAATACACCTCCACTGCCGTCTGGTACAAGCAGGCCTGAGGCCTGCCCCACCACAGGGCTTTGTCCTGTGACAGTCCAGTCTCTTTTAATGTGCTGCTACTACTACTACCACCCTTGCTGTCTGTGTTGGCTACCTCTACTACCACCAATACACCTCCACTGCCGTCTGCTACAAGCAGGCCTGCCCCACCACAGGGCTTTGTCCTGTGACTGTCCAGTCTCTTTTTTTAATGTGCTGCTACTACTACTACTACTACTACTACCACCCTTGCTGTCTGTTGGCTACCTCTACTACCACCAATACACCTCCACTGCCGTCTGCTACAAGCAGGCCTGCCCCACCACAGGGCTTTGTCCTGTGACTGTCCAGTCTCTTTTTTTAATGTGCTGCTACTACTACTACCACCCTTGCTGTCCGTTGGCTACCTCTACTACCACCAATACACCTCCACTGCTGTCTGCTACAAGCAGGCCTGAGGTCTGCCCCACCACAGGGCTTTGTCCTGTGACTGTCCAGTCTCTTTTAATGTGCTGCTACTACTACTACCACCCTTGCTGTCTGTGTTGGCTACCTCTACTACCACCAATACACCTCCACTGCCGTCTGCTACAAGCAGCCCTGCCCCACCACAGGGCTTTGTCCTGTGACTGTCCAGTCTCTTTTTTTAATGTGCTGCTACTACTACTACTACCACCCTTGCTGTCCGTTGGCTACCTCTGCTACCACCAATACACCTCCACTGCCGTCTGCTACAAGCAGGCCTGAGGCCTGCCCCACCACAGGGCTTTGTCCTGTGACTGTCCAGTCTCTTTTAATGTGCTGCTACTACTGTCTACCACCCTTGCTGTCTGTGTTGGCTACCTCTACTTCCACCAATACACCTCCACTGCCGTCTGCTACAAGCAGGCCTGCCCCACCACAGGGCTTTGTCCTGTGACCGTCCAGTCTCTTTTTTTAATGTGCTGCTACTACTACTACTACTACCACCCTTGCTGTCTGTTGGCTACCTCTACTACCACCAATAAACCTCCACTGCCATCTGCTACAAGCAGGCCTGAGGCCTGCCCCACCACAGGGCTTTGTCCTGTGACTGTCCAGTCTCTTTTTTTAATGTGCTACTACTACTAGTACTACCACCCTTGCTGTCCATTGGCTACCTCTACTACCACCAATACACCTCCACTGCTGTCTGCTACAAGCAGGCCTGGAGGGCTTGTGAAAAACCATTGCTTGTTGCTTTTACATTACATCCATGTATGGATGAACCCCGGCAGGCATCTGCCAATAAAAAGGGTACATTTTTGGAGGGCTTGCACTCAAAAGCCATTGCTTGTTGCTTTTACATCCATGTATGGATGAACCCCGGCAGGCATCTGCCAATAAAAAGGGTCAATTTTTGGAGGGCTTGTCAAAAGCCATTGCTTGTTGCTTTTACATTACATCCATGTATGGATGAACCCCGGCAGGCATCTGCCAATAACAGGGGTCAATTTTTGGAGGGCTTCCACTCAAAAGCCATTGCTTGTTGCTTTTACATCCATGTATGGATGAACCCCGGCAGGCATCTGCCACCATAAAGGGTACATTTTTTGAGGGCTTGTCAAAAGCCATTGCTTCTTCTTTTACCACCTTATATGTATGAACCCTGGCAGGCATCTGCCGCCAAAAATGGTTTATTTTTGTACCTTTTTTAACAATGCATTAAGCATACAACATGCACAAGTGCAGTGGTTTCTGTTAGTTATCACCGTGTCCCATCCGTTTTCCTATAGCCATACATGTTGGCATAACTTTGACACTAACTTTGCCTTAAAGACAGCACAAAAGTACTTGGATACACTCATGGGTGACCTAAGAGTGTTATACAGGGCTCCTAGGGCTTTTAAACAGTGTTATACACGATTTTTAGGGGCTTTCTTGTATTACAGGTTCGGTCAGAACTAGTTCGGTCCGAATCGAACTTTTTCATGAAATTCGGCGAACCTGCCGAACCGAACTTTTCATAAGTTCACTCATCTCTAATGGACTTTATTACGGAACTGCCTCTCTCTGCCGGATGCAGTACTGTCTGGGTGGTGGTGGATCGATTTTCTAAGATGGCCCACTTTGTTCCTCTGAGCGGTCTTCCTTCTGCTCCTCTGCTGGCAAAGCTGTTCATCCAACACATCTTCCGCCTGCACGGCTTACCGCAGTATATTGTGTCTGATCTGGGGGTTCAGTTCACCTCAAAGTTCTGGAGAGCCCTCTGCGGACCCCTGGGTATAAAGTTGGACTTTTCCTCCTACCATCCTCAGTCCAATGGTCAGGTCGAGAGGATCAATCAGATCTTAGAGAACTACCTACGCCACTTCATCTCCAAACAGCATGATGACTGGGTGCAGTTGCTTCCGTGGGCTGAGTTCTCTTACAACAATCATACCAGCGAGTACATACAGAAGACACCGTTCCTTATTGTCTATGGCCAACACCCACAAATTCCTCTCCCGGTCTCTGTTACATCAGAGGTGCCAGCTGCTGATACAGCCTCTGGGAACTTTCTGCAGATCTGGCAGCAGACTCGATCCTCCATCCTGCTGGCGGTCGACCACATGAAGTGGAAAGCGGACACAAGGAGAAGAGAACCCCCTCAGTTTCTTCCTGGAACGAAGGTCTGGCTGTTCTCCAGGAATATTCGACCGAGGTTGCCGTCGTACAAATTTGCTCCCAGGTTCCTCGGTCCCTTTGAGATCCTGCAGCAGATCAACCCTGTCGCCTACAAGCTTCGGCTGCCTCCTACCCTCAAGATCTTCAACTCCTTCCATGTTTCTCTCCTGAAGCCAGTGGTTCTGAACCGCTTTACCAAAACTCCAAGCCCTGCGGTTGCCTCCAGTGGCCCTTCAGACACCTTCGAGGTTAAGGAGATCTTGGACATTAAAAAAGTAAGAGGAAGAATCTTTTATTAAGTAAATTGGAAGGGGTTTGGTCCAGAAGAGAGGTCCTGGGAGCCAGAGGAGAATCTCAATGCTCCTACCCTCATTAAGAGGTTTCTCTCTCGTTCTGGTCCCAAGAGGAGGGGGCATTAAAGGGGGGATACTGTAACGTCCGTGGTCGCTGACCACAAACTCCTTCCATCCAGTCGACTCCCTTCTCTCAAGAGATGTTTGCACATACGGCCGTCCACCAGGGTGCGCTCACCAGCTCAGTCCAGACTTGAAAAGCCAGAGCGAAAGCATGTTTGTGATTGAGCTAATTGGTCCAGAGTACCAAGTGCTATAAGAAGGTCCCAGTCCCATCCTCCCACGCTTGAGCTTTGTTGTTGTACTCCTAGTCTGTCTTGCAAATGGCCCCCTAGTGTTTCCTGCTCCCAGTGTTTCCTGTTCCTGTAACCTGTATCCTGATCTAGTGCCATGCTTGCTCTAGCCGTGCTGTGCTGTATACCACACCTGTCCTGTTTCTCCACGCCTGACGTCTACCTGCTGCCTAGTTCCTGCCAAGCCTGCCTTGCTACTGTCCGATCTGCCACAGATACCCTATATAAACTATAGACTCTGACCTGCGCCCTGTTGGCCAGCTGCCATACCGCCAAGGCGGTATGGCCCAGTGGGTCCACGAACCCTACGTGACATGGACTTCATCATGACCAGAGTTACAGCTTTTCAATACTAGCTTACCTTTCAGAGTTTTATGATTTATAAGCAAGGAGGTGATGTAGAATTGGTTAGACCACCTAAGTTAGGGACACCTATTTTTCCCAGCCATCAAATGTTAATGTGCTTATGTGCACATAGCTGATTAAATGTTTGAAACAGAGGAAATGATCATGCTAGGAGATAGAACATGATATCTACCTATAAAAATGGCCATATCTTTATTTTACTTTGTACCCCAATCCATTTTTAGGAGACTCAGTTAATTCATATATTCATTGTACAGTGTACTCACCCTAATGCAATGTACCTGGTGTACATTGTGGAAAGATTTTTCTATAGGGAAAAATATAGCAAATTGGCGTTAGAAATAAAATGTATATTCTGCACAAATAAGTTGTTATCTTCTTTAAGGGGGACATGTGTAGAAAGTGTTCACACTTACCTATTATATTAAGGCTTGGACTGGCCCAAAGGCAAGCTGGTGGATATCCACAGGGCCCCTGCTCCCTGCAGCCCTTGTGTCAGCCAGACATACAGAGTGGAGAAATGTAGTATAGAAAAAAGAAAGAGCTAGTCTAAGGTAATACTGTTTTTAACATTTGGCATGCATTAAAAAAAGCTAGTCTTGAACTCACCTACTGCGGTTGTGCAAACATAGGCACACTGTCACGGTCTGTGGGTATGTGGACCCAATAGGCCACACCGCAGTAGCGGGGAGGCAGCTGGCCAAACCACAGAGCACCCCAGCAATACAAAGTCCCGCACAAGGGTACCTGAATAGTCCAGACAGTGGCCGAGGCTTTGGCATGGATAGAGGTGGGTGAAGCAGGTTACGCCAGATGTGGCAGATGACTGCAGGTGCAGCACGTTGCGCCAGACGTGGCAGATCACACTGGATGAGGAAGATGGAACTGGACGTGGCAGATGACAGCATGTGCAGCTTGTTGCGCCAGACGTGGCGGATCACACTGGACGTGGAACATGACACAGGACGTGGCAGGGCCCTTCTTATAGTCCAGGAAATCATGGGCAGTTGATGATGATGATTTCCACATGTGCGCTCTGGCCCTTTAAGGCCGGGCACGAGCGTGCTTGCGCTCCCGACGGGACACAGCGGACCGGAGCGGAAGTGAGCGCTAGCGTCTCCTAGGAAGAAGATGCGAGCCAGCGCTCACTGATCCATGGCTATGGGCGTTGGGAGGTGAGTAAACTCGACAGCCCGCGGCCATGAACGCTACACACAACACTACTTTTTAGTGAGTCTTTCTGTTTCACTGCCAGCTGCCACCCTGGCTATGCCTTGAGAGTGAATCCTTGCTCCAGGGAGGAAGATTAAGGCAATAAGGAAAGCAGAAAGACGTTTTGCAGCAGTCTGGTCACGGCGCCCGGCTTGTGAGTAGAGGAGTGAAGTTCATTTTCTTTGGTTTAATTAATAATTTATTAGGACAACGTGTTTCAGGACCGAACTGGTCCCTTCATCAGGGGACCTGAAGAAGGGACCAGTTTGTTCCAGAAACACGTTGTCCAGATCGCTGCAAATTGTCTTTCTACTTTCCTCTTTGTCTAAATACAGAGCATAGGGCTGCCACAGTGATAAGCTATTATTTTCCAATAACAGAAACCAGGGCTCCTCTGTTAGCAGAAGCCTCCTGACATACAGGGGGCATCCCAGAAACTGTGGGCAAGCGTCGTTTACTGTGGTGGAGCAGAGAGCCATTGGCTATGTGCCCTGCCACTTACTCTGGTAAGCCACAGGCTTTTTTTAGGCCTGTGGCCTACCAGACGTCGGAAGGGCATCACTGTATCCTGCCTCCTGCGCCGGGCAGCAGGCAGAAGACCTAACAGCTTATTGTAGGAACCAGGTTAAATATTTCATTTTTTTATTTATTTTCATTGGTGCAAAGGCTAACTTTTTATGGGGGACCTAACTACTGTATGATGCACCTAACTACTATATGGGGGCCTGACTACTATATGGGGCCATAAATACTGTAAGGGGGCTTAACTTCTATATGGGAACCTAACTTTTATATAAGGGTCTAATTTCTTTATGGGAACCTAACTACTATATGGGGGCCTAACTTCTTTATGGGAAACTAACTGGTATATGGGAGGGCCTAACTACTATCTGGGGGCTTAACTACTAATTGTGTGAACTCACTACTATATGGGGGCACCTTCATACTATATGGGTGCCTAACTACTGCATGTTGACCTAACCACTGTATTGAGGACTAATTACTGAATTGGAGACCTAACTACTATATGGGGACACCGAACTACTATATGGGGCCTAGCTACTATATGGGGTCCTAACTACTGAATGGGTGACCTAACTACTATGTAGGGCAGCTAACTACTATATGAGGCACCTAACCAATATATGGGAACCTAACTACTTTATGGGGACCTAACTACTGTGTGGGGGGACCTAACTACTATATGGGGGTCTAAATACTATATGGGACACCTAACTGGTATATGAAGCCTAACTGCTATAGAAGGGTGCAGACTATACATATAAAAGAGTGCAATAAAGCTACAAAAAATGTTTATTTAACTATCTTTATTATATATCATTATTATATTAAAACTATAAAATGAGCCACACTGGGGATATATTGTTGCCAACTTCACAGGGGACATAGTAAAAAATCTAGTTGTTACGTAAGTCTAGTAGCATAGAGATCACAGACTAATATATAAGTAAGGTGCAACAGTGCAAAAATAATATATTACAGCTTAACAGCCTGAGCCCCAAAAGTAAATTCAAACATCATTTATTTCAAATCTTAAATAATGGTGGTCATCCGGATGACGGCAACCCCAATGTACTTTTGGTCGCAAGCCTTCATATGGGGCTGGAGTCATGCTGGTATCCTTCACCTGTTTATAGACAAACTAAACCAAACCAGGACAATATACTTGTGTGTGTTATACAATTACATTTGGCCATTGGCACCCATATTGTGTGTGGTGCTTTATATATCGGGACTCATGTGCAAAGGCACTCAGCAGTGTTTTTCCAGGAGAGGTCCCTGGTAACATATAAAAAATGCCCTAAGTATGGATCAAGGGAGATTTTAAAACGTATCAAGATGCTATATTCCACCTCATGAAAAATGCTAGTTAAGCCCTGTTCACATCTGCGTTAGTTGCTCCGTTAGGGGCCTCTGTCGCAGATCCGGCAGGGATTACCGGATACAAGACATGGACACCCCGACAGAAAACCGAGGGAACCAATTAAAGTCAGTAGGATCCATTGGCCGCCGGCGTGAACCATTTCTTCCATTATTCCATTGATCTACGCCTCTAACAGAGCAGAATGACGGAACAACAGTTCACGCAGGTGTGAACATACGTAGCCTACGTGCAATAAAGTGACCTATGAATGGATGACTATATGTAATAATGTTAAAGTAACTAGTGCAATATATGTATAAATGCATTACCATAAGGCATATTATAATTCATAATAATAAATAACAAATAAATAATATACAACACCATAAATGAAAAATATTACTTAACCACAAACATGTGAAAAACGCATTCCAAAAAGTTCATATTATTCATGCAAATGAATGGTACTACATAGTAAATGGATATGTATGAAATAATAAATGGTGGTTTTAAGTGACAATAACAAAAAAATGGAAATTTAAACATAAAAAAGAAATAAACTGCCAAATTCATGAATGGACATAAAAAGTATTACTACTTCATCTCCATATCTTGATCACTTTCGCCATAAAAAAGGGAAAGCTAAATTTAATAGAGTAAAAACTATGTTTATTGCAGATACATATATGGCCAAATAAAAACGAAAATGAAAACAATAACAGCAATGGAAGCATGAATCTCCATTTACGATTCTAGCAGTCAGAGGATCAGAGCAAAGCTCAGGGTCCCATTGATGCCCTTAGATTGCAATGTTTTCAACCTCCAGATCCACTTGCTTTCACATCGTACAAGTATTTTGGCTATCTCCTCTATGCCTTCCTAGATCAATACAATCGATGCCCCTCACTCTCAGGTCTTTGGATCTACATTGATGGTTTCATTTAAAATTCTTGGAGATTGGTTCAAGTTTTTTAATGTCCTTTTTCTGCCTAGCAACCTCAATATCCCTAACATGTCACCGAACACGTATTGTGAGTTCTCTACTAGTCAATACTACATAACTTTTGTTGCACTCCTTTAGTGGATAACATAAAATGCCTTGTGATTCTGTGTGTGGGGGTTCCATCAGAGTCAGTCAATTCACTGGCTCTTAACCTATCAGGGCAAGCAATGCGACTGTCACAAACTGTGGGTATGTGGACCCACTGGGCCGTACCGCCGCAGCGGGATAGCAGCTGGCCAACAGAGTACCAACTCAATAAATAACTCGCCCAAGCACAAGGGTACCTGTTGTGGTTCAGACAGTAGCAACTGCGAGGCACAGATGGGAACTTGACAGCAGACACCAGACTTGGTGTAACACAGCAGGCGGAACCAGTGGCACAACACGACCCCAACAGGTTTAAGGCACAGCAACAAATAGCACGGGATACAGGCAGCAGGGCACGGAAAAAAGGGGAACAGGATAACATTAGCCCCTTAGTGACCAGCCCATTTTAGGCCCTAATGACCAAGCTATTTTATTCGTTTTTCTATAGTCGCATTCAAAGAGCTATAACTTTTTTATTTTTTTGTCTACATAGCTGTATGAGGACTTGTTTTTTGTGGGATTAGTTGTGCTTTTTAATAGCACCATTTTTGGGTACATATAATTTTTATATTAACTTTTATTAACCTTTTTGGGGGGGATTATAAAAAAAAACTGAAATTCCGCCATTGTTCTATGCGTTTTTAAATTGACGCCGTTCACTATGCGACGTAAATAACATGTTACCTTTATTCTATGGGTCGGTACGATTACGGCGATACCACATATGTAGAGTTTTTTTTATGTTTTACGACTTTTGCACAATAAAAACACTTTTGAACTAAAATTATTTGCTTTTGCATCGTCGCTTTCCAAGAGCCGTAATTTTTTTTATTTTTCCATCAATGTAGTGATTTTTTGGGCTTGTTTTCTGCGGGACAAGACGTAGTTTTGAATGGTACTGTTTTGGGGTGCATGGGACTTATTGATTAATTTTTATTCTGACTTTTTTGGGGGGCAATGGAAAAAAATTGCAATTTCGCCATGGTTTTTTGCGTTTTTTTTTTACGGTGTTCACTTTGCGGTTTAAATTACATATTAACTTTATTAATGGAGTCATTACGGTCGCGGCGATACCACATATGTGTACTTTTTTTTTTTTTTACACTTTTACTAAATAAAACCACTTTTTATGGAAAAAAATGGTTTTATTTATTTTTTTACTGTACTTTTTATTAATAATCTTTATTTCACTTTGATGACTTATTTTATTAGTCCCACTAGGGGACTTTACTGTGCGATATTCCGATCGCTGCTATAATGCTCTGGTTTACTTCGTATACCAGAGCATTATTGCCTGTCAGTGTAAATCTGACAGGAAATCTGTTAGGACGTGCCTCCGGCGCGTCCTAACAGGCATATGTCCAGGGCAGACCTAGGGGCTTTTATCAGGCCCCCGGCTGCCATGACACCCCATCGGAGACCCGCGATTGCATTCGCGGGCCGCCGATGGGTGACAGAGGGAGCTCACTCCCTCTGTAAACAAAGTTAAATGCCGCGGTCGCTATTGACGGCGGCATTTAACAGGTTAAATGGCCGCGATCGAAGTAAACTTCGATCACGGGCATTTGAGCAGGAGCTCAGCTGTCATCAGACAGCAGAGCCCCGGCTCCTGCCTGCACGGGAGACCCGTACAGGACTTACATAGTTACATAGTTAGTACGGCTGAAAAAAGACACATGTCCATCAAGTTCAACCAAGGGAAGGGAAAAGGGAAGGAAAAATTTCTACACATAGGAGCTAATATTTTTTTGTTCTAGGAAATTATCTAACCCTTTTTTAAAGCCATCTACTGTCCCTGCTGTGACCAGCTCCTGCGGTAGGCTATTCCATAAATTCACAGTTCTCACTGTAAAGAAGCCTTGTCGCCTCTGCAGCTTGAACCTTTTTTTCTCCAGACGGAGGGAGTGCCCGCTTGTTTTTTGAGGGGGTTTTACAAGGAACAGGATTTCACCATATTTTTTGTATGTGCCATTAATATATTTATATAAGTTAATCATGTCCCCCCTTAGTCGTCTTTTTTCAAGGCTAAATAGGTTTAATTCTTTCAATCTTTCCTCATAACTTAAATTCTCCATGCCCCTTATTAGCTTCGTTGCTCTTCTTTGTATTTTTTCCAACTCCAGGGCATCCTTTCTATGAACTGGAGCCCAGAACTGAACTGCATATTCTAGATGAGGCCTCACTAATGCTTTGTAAAGTGGCATTATTACATCCCTGTCCCGCGAGTCCATGCCTCTTTTAATACACGACAATATCCTGCTGGCCTTTGAAGCAGCTGATTGACACTGCATGCTGTTATTGAGTTTATGATTTACAAGAACACCCAGATCCTTCTCAACAAGTGAATCCGCCAGTGTAGCGCCCCCTAGGACATATGATGCATGCAGGTTGTTGGTACCAAGATGCATAACTTTACATTTATCTACATTAAACTTCATTTGCCAAGTGGACGCCCAAACACTTAGTTTGTTTAAATCTGCCTGTAATTCATGAACATCTTCCATAGTCTGAACTATATTACATAGCTTGGTGTCATCTGCAAAAATAGAAATAGTGCTATTAATCCCTTCCTCTATATCATTAATAAATAAGTTGAATAATAGTGGTCCCAGCACTGAACCCTGGGGTACACCACTTATAACCGGGGACCATTCAGAGAAGGAATCATTGACCACAACCCTCTGGATACGGTCCTTGAGCCAATTCTCAATCCAATTACAAACTATATTTTCTAAACCTATAGTCCTTAATTTACCCATTAGGCGTCTATGGGGGACAGTGTCAAATGCCTTTGCAAAGTCCAAAAACACTAAATCCACAGCGGCCCCTCTGTCTAGACTTCTGCTCACCTCTTCATAAAAACAGATTAGGTTAGTTTGACAACTTCTGTCCTTAGTAAAACCGTGCTGGCTGTCACTTATAATGCTATTTATTGTCACATAATCCTGTATATAGTCCCTCAATAGCCCCTCAAACATTTTCCCCACGATGGATGTTAAGCTTACTGGTCTATAATTACCCGGGGAAGACCTAGAGCCCTTTTTGAAAATAGGCACCACATTTGCCCTGCGCCAGTCCCTTGGCACTATACCAGTCACTAGAGATTCTCTGAATATTATGAAAAGGGGGACAGAAATAACTGAACTAAGCTCTTTAAGAATTCTAGGGTGTAACCCATCTGGTCCCGGAGCCTTGTGCACATTTATTTTATTTAATTTAGCTTGGACCATCTCTACATTCATCCAATTCAGTATATCAACGATATATTAACAGCACTGGCACCGGCTACATCAGCTGCTCTTTCTTCTGTTGTATATACAGAGCTAAAGAACCCATTTAGTAACTCTGCCTTCTCTTGATCCCCTGTGATCAACTCCCCATTACCATTATCTAGGGGTCCTACATGTTCAGACCTTGGCTTTTTTGCATTTATATGCTTGAAGAATTTTTTAGGATTTGTTTTACTATCCTTGGCCACCTGCCTTTCATTTTGTATTTTTGCTAATTTTATTACATTTTTACAGATTTTATTAAGCTCTTTATATTTTACAAAGGCTACAGCTGTACCCTCAGATTTGTATTTTTTAAATGCCCTTTTTTTGTCATGTATTGCCCCTTTCACAGAAGGTGTAAGCCATGTGGGGTTTAATTTGAGTCGTTTATACTTATTACCTGTAGGAATAAATTTTGCACTATAATAACTCAAAGTAGATTTGAAAATCTCCCATTTATCATTTGTTCCATTATTTGACATTAGTTCTTCCCAGTCTATATCCTGAATTGCAGCCCTCATCCTGGGGAAATTGGCTTTCTTAAAATTAAATGTTTTTGCCCTCCCAGCCTGCGTTTGTTTTTTACAGTATAGGTAAAATGTAACTATATTATGATCACTGTTACCGAGGTTTTCACGAACATTGACATTCCCAACAAGATCTGCATTATTAGAAATGACCAGATCCAACAGAGCTTCACCTCTAGTCGGGTCTTCCACAAACTGGCCCATAAAATTTTCCTGCAACAGGTTGAGGAAATGTCTCCCCTTTGCAGTTGAAGCCGAACCATGACACCAATTAATATCCCGGAAATTAAAATCTCCCATTATCACTACAGTACCCGCCTGTGCAGCCCGCTCCATCTGTTTATATATCTGACCTTCCATCTCCTCAGTTATATTGGGGGGTCTATAGATTACACCAAAAGTAATTTTTTCAGTGTTTACCTCCCTTTCTAGTTCCACCCACAAGGTTTCAACCTCCTCACAGTCTTCACCCACTATTGTCTCTTTCACACTCGCCTTCATATCACTTCTCACATACAGACATACACCACCACCTTTCCTATTTGTCCTGTCTTTACGAAAAAGTGTAAAACCCTGTAGATTTACAGCCCAGTCATGTGAAGAGTCCAGCCATGTTTCAGCAACACCAACTATATCTATATTTTCTTCCAGTATCAAGGCCTCCAGCTCCCCCATTTTGCTTGCTAGACTTCTGGCATTTGTGAACATACACTTTAACTTGCCTGTCAGTTTTTCACTTTTATTATCAGAAATGTGATTTGACATTAATCGGTCCTTTTTATTTACACTGATGTTTTGTAACGAAAGGATCTCCTTATCTTGTTGTCTAGTCCTCTCCCCACATTCTGTTTCTCCCCCCACCAATATAGTCTGACCCCTCTCTAACCTGGCTACCCCTTTTTTTTCTACATTGACCTCCCTCCTCAGCCCTAGTTTAAATACTCCGCCACCCCAGCTAGAATTCTCTCCCCCAGCACAGCGGACCCCCTTCCATTTAGGTGCAAATCATCTGCAGAATACAGTTTGTACCCCAATGAAAAGTCAGCCCAGTGCTCTAGGAACCCAAATCCTTCTCCTCTACACCAAGACTTCAGCCATGCATTTAACTCCCTAAGCTCCCGCTGTCTTTCCTGTGATGCGCATGGCACAGGCAGTATTCCTGAGAATACAACCTTGGAGGTCCTTCCCTTCAGCTTGTAGCCTAGTTCTTTAAAATTATTCTTAAGGCTCCTCCACCTACCATTTATTCTGTCGTTGGTACCGACATGGACCACGACAGCTGGATCATCACCAGCCCCTCCCAGCAATTTGTCCACCCGTTCCACCACATGCCGAACCCTGGCACCAGGGAGACAGCAAACCATTCGGTTGAGGCGGTCTTGGCGACAAATTATTCTATCCGTCTTCCTGATTATAGAATCCCCTACAACTATCAATTGTCTTGGCTTGCCTGCATTACCATCCCGCCGACTACTAGCTGGGCTGTTCTCCCGGCTGTTAGGGAGATCAGTATCCACTAGGGCTGCCTTTTCTGAGACTGACACCCTCGCATCATCACCCAACCTGGCAATTTTGCTTGGAATGCCAGAAACCGGATCGGCCTTCCTTGTCTTTGACCCCTTTCTACTGCCCCTAACTACATTAACCCAGCTACTTACCTGATCCTGCTCACCCATGTCTTCA
This sequence comes from Rhinoderma darwinii, assembly GCF_050947455.1. Classification (NCBI taxonomy): domain Eukaryota; kingdom Metazoa; phylum Chordata; class Amphibia; order Anura; family Rhinodermatidae; genus Rhinoderma; species Rhinoderma darwinii. Next base: position 57,068,043 of record NC_134687.1, read on the forward strand.
CCCTCCAGTTCTAACCCACTAACTGCATGCTCTGTGAGCAGCAAGCTCCGCTCAAAATTGTCTATCCTCCTCAGTGTTGCATTCTGCTCCTCCAGATCTCTAATACGAGCTTCCAGGTGAACAACATGCTCACATCTGCCACAGAGATATTCACCCTGGAACTCCGGCTCCAGTCGTGTATACATATGACAAACTGTGCACTGAAGAAAACCTCCAATCTTGCTATCCATTATCCAAGTTACACCAAAACAGCGAACAATTGTCAAAGAAAAAGAAGAGTACTTACTGGGGCTTCAACTCCTCTTTTCAACTCCGGTTTTAGAACTCCACTTAGTTCACAAGCCACTTAAACCACCAAGCTCAGAAAGAGCAAGCTCAAAATGAGGTCTGATGACTAATTTATACCACCTGTGTCCAGTTAACCCCTTCCCCCTCGTCAACTGCTCAGCTGGAACGAATCTGCAAGGGAAAAAAAAAATAAAAAAAATTTACAAATTTTTTTTTTAAATTGTGTGAGTTTTTGCTATCTTCTATTTGCTAGCAATCAAAACAGATTCACAAACACAGAAATACAGTGAAATACGTGAAAAGGCGTCAGCCTAGCCTAAAGCCCATTAGTGACCGACGTAAAAAGGCGTATTAGTGGTCACTAAGGGGCTAAGGGACCATTTGCAAGACTAACATATGAAAACACTACAATGCTCAGGCAATGAGCTTAGGGACAGGGCCCTTCTTATAGTCCAGGATGAATATGGGCTAATAAATGATAATTCCCATGTGCGCACGCTGTCCCTTTAAGGCCGGGCACGAGCGTGCGCGCACACCCTACTGGACACAGAGGAACGGAGCGGAAGTGATCGCTGGCGTCTACTGCGGTGGAGATGTGGGCCAGCGCTCACAGATCCATGGCTGTGGCAGATGGGGGGTGAGTAATCCCGACGGTCCACGGCCTTGGATGCTGCAGTATCCCACCTCTTACACCCCCTCTTCTTGGGGCCAGAGCTAGAGAGGAACTTCTAAATGAGGGCACTGGCATTGAGGTTCTCTTCTGGCTTTCAGGACCTCTCCTCTGGACCAAACCCCTTCCAATCCACCAAATAAAAAGTTCTTCCTCCTACTTTTTTGAAGTCCAGGTTCCCCTTAACCTCAAATATATCGGAAGAACCGCTGGGAGCAACTGCAGAGCTAGGCATTTTTGTGTAGCTGTTGAGGACTACAGGCTTCTGTAGGGACACATGAAAGGAGTTGGGGATCCTGAGGGTGGAAGGCAGCCGAAGCTTGTAGAATACAGGGTTGATTTGCTGTAGGATCTCACAGGGTCCGAGGAACCTGGGAGAAAACTTGTACGAAGGTACCTTTAGACGGATATTCCTTGAGGACAGCCAGACTTTGGTACTCGAAAGATACTTAGGTGGCTCTCTGAATTTCGCTTCATGCGGTCGACCGCCAGCAGAATAGAGAACGGGGTTTGCTGCCAGATCTGTAGAAAGTCCCTGAATGGAGAGTCAGCTGCGGGCACCTGGGACGTAGCTGAAACAGGAAGAGGAATCCGTGGATGTTGGCCGTAGACAACGAAGAATGGTCTAGAAGCAGTGGACTCACTTGTGTGGTTGCATGAGAACTCGGCCCAAGGAAGAAGCTGTACCCAATCATCATGCGGCATGGAGATGAAGTGTTGTAGATAATTCTCCAAGATTTGGTTAATCCTCTCGATTTGACTATTGGACTGGGGATGGTAGGCTGAGAAAAAGTCCAACTTCACATCTTGGAGTTTACAGAGTGCTCTCCAGAATTTTGAGGTAAATTGAACACCCCGATCAGACACGATATAAAGAAGCAAGCCATGCAAGCGGAAGATGTGTTGCATGAAAAGGTTAGCAAATCGAGAAACAGAAGGTAGGTCGGTCAGCGGACCAAAATGAGCCATTTTCGAGTCCACCACCACCCTGACCGTATTGCATCAAGCACAGGAAGGAAGGTCTGTGACAAAGTACATTGTGATATGCTGCCAGGGAGCATTTGGCACAGGAATAGTTTGGAGCAGACCGGCAGGCTTGGAGTGAGCAACCTTGTTGGAAGCGCACACAGTGCAGGATGAGACAAAGTCCGCTATATCTTTGGGCAGGGTGGGCCACCAGAAATGACGGGCAATCAGATCACTGGCTTTACGATCACCAGCATGCCCAGCCAGTTTGGAGCTGTGCCCCAGCGAAGGATTCTCCTCCTATCTGCCAGGCGCACAAAAGTTCTCCCCATAGGGAAGTCTCTAATATGCAGAGGATTAACATAAATAATACAGGATGGATGAATGATACTTTGCGGAGACTCCACGGTGTCCTCTGTTTCGAACGACCTGGACAAGGCATCGGTCCGCACATTTTTGTCAACAGGACCGTAGTGGAGCACAAATTGGAACCGGGCGAAGAACAGCGACCACCTGGCTTGATGGGGGTTCAGCCGTTGGGCCGACTGGAGATAGGTGAGGTTCTTGTGGTCGGTATATATCAGGATGGGGTGAGCTGTGCCCTCTAGTAGATGTCTCCACTCCTCCAGAGCCAATTTGATGGCCAGTAACTCCTAATCCCCAATAGAGTAATTGCACTCTGCGGGAGAAAAATTTCCCTTTGGAACCTCTCTGGAACAGAAGTGCACCTGCACCAACAGAGTAGGCGTCAACCTCCAATGAAAACTGTTGAGATACATCAGTATGATGAAGGGTTGAGGCTGACGTGAAGGCACTCTTAAGGCTATTAAATGCAGATTCTGACTCTGGAGTCCAGTCCTTGGCGTTCATATCTTTTTTGGTGAGGGTAGAGATGGGAGCTATCAGTGAAGAGAAGTTTGGGATAAACTGCCGGTAGAAGTTGGTGTATCCTAAAAAACGCTGTATGGACCTCAAGCCTTGAGGATGTGGCCATTCCAGGATGGACTTTACCTTCCCAGGATCCATCTTGAGGCATTTATTCGAGATGATGTAGCCCAGGAAGGGTAGTGAATTCTTCTCAAATACACACTTCTCCAGCTTGGCATACAGGTGAGTCTCCATTAATTACAGCAGTATTTGACGGACATGTCTCCGATGAGTCGTCGGATCTGGAGAAAAAAATCAAAATGTCATCGAGATAGACCACAACACAGACATAGAGGAGATCTGAGAAGATGTCATTGATCTACTCTTGAAAGACTGCGGGCGTTACACAGACCAAAGGGCATTACCAGGTATTCATAGTGCCCGTCTTGAGTGTTGAATGCCGTCTTCCATTTGTCACCCCGGCGGATCCGGATGAAGTTGTAAGCCCCACGCAGGTCTAGTTTAGAGAAAATCTTGGCTCCTTATATGCGGTCAAAAGTTCAGAAATTAGTGGCAACAGATATTTGTTCTTGACCTTGATTTGATGGAGACCCCGGTAGTCGATGCAAGGCTGAAGAGATGCATCTTTCTTCTTGACAAAGAGGAACCCGGCCCCCGGCCGGGGAGGAGGATTTTTGTATGATACCCCTCTCCAGATTCTCCTTGACATAGGCCGACATAGACTGAGACTCTGGCAAGGAGAGAGGGTATACCCATCCAGGAGGAGGGGACGCATTAGGAACCAGTTCAATAGTGCAGTCATAAGCCCGGTGTGGGGGCAGCATCTCAACCTCCTTCTTGCTGAAAACATCCGCAAACTGAGAGTAATGAGGAGGTAATCCTGCCAACGACTGAGGCAGAGAAGACGGGGCCGGATGAATCTGCAACAGACAGCGATTGAGACACTTGGAGCCCCATTGGAGAACCTCTCCAGAATTGCAGTCCAGGAATGGGACATGTAGTCGAAGCCAAGGCAGGCCCATCAGCACAGCGTTGACGGCTTTGGGCAGGACAAGAACTGAAATTAGCTCCGAATGAAGGGCTCCAACTTGGAGCTTCAGCGGTTTGGTCTCAGATACAATTGGATCGGGCAGAGGCAGTCCATCCACTGAGGCAACAGTCAAAAATGTCTCCAGAGGGACTGTGGGCAACTGGAGAAGATCCACTATGTCTTTTTGGATGAAGTTAGCTGCGGATCCAGAGTCCAGATAGGCAGAGACCCGGTGCGTCTTTTTGCCGGAGACTGTGGTCACGGGGATGGACAGTTCTGAGGAGAGTTTTTTATTCAGCGCTGTATCGCCTACGGTTGTCTCTCCAACCAATCCTAGGCATTTGGAGTTTTTTGGCTTCTGAGGGCACAAACGCACAACATGGCCTCTGAGGCCGCAATACAGACAAAGTCTCGAAGTGCGTCTGCGTTGTTTCTCCTGTATCAGCCAGTCCATATTCATAGGCTCCTCTGGTGGAACAACTGGTGAGGGCAACAAGTATTGCTGGAAAGTAGGAGCCAGCCTTGGAAGTCTTCTCTTCCGACGTACATCTTGTGATCGCTCCTGGATCTTCATGTCAATCCGTCTTTAATTTCGAAACACAGTCCCTGCCAGAATGCAGCCACCAAGGCCTCGTTGTTCTAGGACAGCTCTGCTGCCAGTCTGCAAAACTGAATGGCATACTTGCCCGCGGAGGTGTCTCCCTGGTGAAGGGTCAGCAGAGATGTAGCAGCAGATGAGACTCGGCCAGGTTCCTCAAATACAGAGTGGAAAGTCCGTAGGAAATACTGGAAGTCACGGGTCTCTGGTGCCTGACGTTCCCAGATAGGATTTGCTCTTGCTAGGGCCTTGCTAGTAAAAAACCGAAAAAGGCCATACTTACAAATGGACACAGCCAGGTCAGAAACGCTGATGAAGGAGAGTAAGCAGGTGCTTTAAATAATAATAGCCACTCCCACTAGTCTTGAGGGGAGTGGTGTGTGGTGCATGGGATGTGTAGTAAGAAATAATAAATGAATAGTGTATGTGCAAGTGTAATAATGTAAGTGAAATATAGGGGGCAGTAAATAGTAAAGTACCTAAAAAATAAATGAATAATGGGGTGCAAGTGTGTGAAACATGGAGGGATAGTGTGTAAGTCATGAGGCGCAACGTGTATAGCCAGGTAGAAGCCTATTTGTGACGCCTTGATCATTCATAGAGCGGGCTACCCTGCTTGCTAAGCCAAACAACAACACACCATGCTCTCCCAGCATCAAAGACCCGGCTGTGTCCAAAAGAAGCGAATATAAGTAATAATGAAAAATACCTGGGGTATTAGTGATCATTTTGGCCAAAAGGACGCAAGCTCGCAATCCACGACAAGGATCCCCAGACTTGCGAGTCCCTAACTCCCTAACTGTAACGAAAAGCTCCTGATGCACAGACAAAACAGATAAAAACAAGGGGACACATCCCATGCACCACACACCACTCCCCTCAAGACTAGTGGGAGTGGCTATTATTATTTAAAGCACCTGCTCACACTCCTTCATCAGTGTTTCTGACCTCGCTGTGTCCATTTGTAAGTATGGCCTTTTTCTGTGTTTTTGTATGTCCCTAATCATCTATATATTTTGTATGTCCCTAAGGGGACTAATAAAATGTGTAGAAGAATTAAAGTTATTAGTAGTGAGAAAAAATAAATTCTAGTTAAAAAAAAAACCTTTTCCCATTTTTCCTCTAAAGTAATGTAAAAAAATAAAATAAAATTGATATTGCTACGTCCGTAAAAGGCCAAACTATTACAATATACCATTATTAAACGCGCACGGTGGACACCGTAAAAAAAATTAAATAATTTAAACCGCCAAAATCACTGTTTTTTTTTGTTACCTTAGCTCTCATAAAAAAATTTAATACAACTTTTTGATCAGATTTTACGTATAAAAAAAAAAATTGTACCAAAAAAAACTACAGCTCGTCCCGCAAAAAAATAAGACCTCCCACCGCTCAATCGACCGAAAAATAAAAAAGTTACGGCTCTTAGAGTTGTGAAACAAATTTTTTTTTCGTTTAACAAATAAATTTTTCTTTGTAAAAGTAGTATAATATAAAAAAAAATATAAAAATTTGGTATCACCGTAATTGTATTGAGCCACAAAATAAAGTAACGTTTTTGTTATTACCACACGGCGAAAGCTGTAAAAACGAAACCACCAAAAAATGGAAACAATCAGTAGAAAATGCTTTACAAATGTTGTGGTTCTTTTTTTCCTTTATTCCTTGTAAAAATTAAAAATTTTCATGTTATTTCAGAAAAAAAGTAGATTTTAATTTTCATAGCCTAATGCCACTAAATTCAACAAAAAAAACAGTGTTGTAAAAATGCTAACTAAATGCCTAGATAAATTCATCGAGAGGTGTAGTTTCCAAAATGACGTAACTTTTGGGGTGTTTCCACTGTTTTGGTCCTTCCTGGGCGTTGCAAATGCGACATGGCACCGAAAACTATTCCAGCAAAATCTGTGCTCCAAAATCCAAATGGTGCTCCTTCCCTTCCGAGCCCTGCTGTGGGTCGAATCAGCAGTTTATTACCACATATGGGGTATTGCCATAATCGGGAGACATTGCTTTACAAATGTTGGGGTGCATTTTCTTCGTTATTCCTTGTAAATATAAAAAAATTTCATTTTTACAGACTAATTCCAATATATTTAGTGAAAACCTGTGTGGTCAAAATGCTAACTATACCTCTAGATAAACTCCTTGGGAGGTGTAGTTTCCAAAATAGGGTAACTTTTGGGGTGTTTCCACTGTTTTTTTTTTTTGTTTTTTTTTTGAAATTTTTTTTTTTATTGAGAGAAAATAGCATTACAATTCAAACATAAAAAGGTCCACAATGACCAAATAGAGAACAGTAAACCATAAACAATAGTACATGTGTATACAAGCGTTGTAGTCTTATTTGTAAAGGAACAAATATCTATGCAGGTAGATAATCTAGTATAAACATCTCAGCAGTAAACAGTTAGATTTAACAAGTCACTTCAGAAACGCTTCCGAACAAGGAATAGTCCAGATGAGATAGGAAGATAGGGGCATACAAGAATATCAACTTTTAGTTATGGAAATTTTCTGTATTGTGCCCAAGGTCCCCATATTTTTAAAAAAGGCATCTCTAGTGTAGCTTTCCCAGTGAGAAATTTCTTCAAATCTATAAATTTGGTCAACTTTCACTACCCAATATGCTATAACTGGAGTTTCAGTAGACAACCAAAGAGAGGGAATCAGTAGCCTAGCAGCAACCAACAAAATTTGAAATAACTTTGAGGGTATAGTCTGGGTGTCACCGCGATTGATCAGTAACAGAGCTAAATCTGGGGAAGCCACGATAGACGAGCCACATATAGCGTTACATAAGGAGAAAATATCTTTCCACCATTTATGTACAATGCTACAAGACCACCAAATATGTAAAAAAGTACCTCTGGCAGAACCACATCTCCAACATATGTCTGAAAGTGTCGGCGTATACATAGAGGTAATATCAGGCGTTTTATACCATCGGGATAGGATCTTGTATCCATTCTCCTGTATACGAACACATCTGGACAAGGTATGCGGAGTTGAACACAATTTATGAAGTTCAGTATCAGTGAAAGATGTGTTAAGATCTCTTTCCCACAATCTTACAAAATACGGCGGTGAAGAAAATGTGGGCGATATGAGCCTTTTATACAGTAATGAAATGGGTTTTACAACTGGAGAGGGCTGTACAAAAAGCTTTTCAAACCATAGTAAAGGTCTATTACCTATAATTTCTGGGCCCAAGGCCTTGATTTTGAGTTTAAGAAAGGAGAGTAGGGGAGAGTGATGTATAGGGATTCCTGTTATGGAGGACAGGGAATTATCATCCCTTATATTTCCTAGGTCATCTAAAATCTGAGTTAACAAGCAACAGGAGGAGGTAATTGCACTTGGGATACTATCTCTTAAGGCCCCCTGGGCGAGACCCAATATATCGTTAACTTGCAATAAGGAGGAGGGGATTGAGCAGTTATCTGAATTTGTTAGAAACGATCTCCATACCTTAAACGTTGCTAATGTAAATGGATTGTATAATTTAGCCTCTTTTATAGCGTCTCCGTTATAAAGTACCATTGTACGTAGAGGAATTGTGGAAAGGTCATTTTCTACTGAAACCCATAACTTGTATGCAGGGGCGCGGATCCAGTCCAAGATCCTTGACAGATGTATGGCCTGCTTAGCAAACCGAATAATACCCCGAATGATACTAGTGGTCCTAGTGACTAATTAAAACTAAACCAGAACAAGAAACAAGTCACGACCAGGTGTTTGAAAAAATACAAATAATCTTTATTAAAGTCAATTAGACACATGGAGACAACGTATAACACTTAGACATAATAAAATGCCATGGACCCTCGAACACAAACGGAATCCGAACGTAAAAGCAGAGTAGCCCCCCAGATGTAAAAATGGTCTGACACAACCTATATATGGCTAAAGTGCATAAGTACATATTAATGAGCAGGTACTAGGCATGGTACGCTTTGCACAGATGAACACATAAATAAGTATAGAGAATATATATAAGGTACAATCTAAGTAAAAACGACATATAAAGTAGTATACCTACACCTGCGTATAAGAAGATAAATAGGAGATCAAGACCAAGAGGGGGACCTCTGCTTAACCCGGTGCTTCGTCAGGGGTTGATGAATCAACGGCTTGCGATTTCCCTTTATTAATTTTGAAATTAGACAAATTCCTGAATATGTCAAAAATGTGTTGAAGTTTGGGGAGTGCAATTTCGGGTTGGTGATCATCATTAACATGTCGTCAGCGTAGGCTGCTACTTTATGCATTCTATTCCCTAAATATATTCCTTGAATTTCATTATCCAATCTAATTGCTTGCATGAGAGTCTCCATAACAGTCAAAAACAGTAAAGGTGATAAGGGGCAGCCCTGTCTTGTACCATTTCTTATTCCAAAGGGGGAGGACAAAACACCGTTCACCATGACAGATGCGGAAGGAGTGGCATACATTGAAAATATAGCGTCTATAAAGGGGATAGGAAAGTTAAAGGATAACAATACTTTTTTCATATAAACCCAATCAATTCTGTCGAATGCTTTCTCAGCGTCGGTGCTGAGAAGAACCATAGGGAGTTTGTGTTTACGTTAGTAGTGTAGGATGTGAAGGACTCTTAGAGAGTTATCTTTCCCCTCTCTATTTTTGACAAATCCCACCTGATCCGGCGAAATAATGTCAGGGAGAATATGTTTAAGTCTGGTTGCCAATAGTTTTGCGATAAGCTTTAAATCGGCATTGAGGAGAGAAATAGGTCTATAATTGGAACAGGAGGATAAGTCTTTACCCTCCTTAGGAATAAGAGTGATGTGAGCGTGAGTGATGTCTGAGGAAAGTGGATGTCCCAGTAGAGAGAGGTTCGCCAGTGATAACAAACGAGGCAACAATATATCCCTGAATGAGGCGTAATATATAACCGGTAGGCCGTCCGGACCAGGGCATTTACCAGAAGGAGTTTGTCTCAAGGCAGTTTCTAGTTCCGTCATAGTGAATGGCTGAACCAACTGCTCACTCTGAGAGGGAGAAATCTGCGGAAGAGACAAAGATTCTAAAAAAGTAGAGATAAGCGAGAGTCTATCATTCGTAGGGGAGGGGGGATCGACCGTTTTTAAGTTATAAAGATTGTTATAATAAGAGCGAAACTCTTCAGCTATAGAAGTTGAGGAATAAACATAAGCACCCGTCGTGTCTTTCAACATGTGCACATAGTTAAGAGTGTGTCTTTGTTTAAACCTTTTAGAAATAAATTTCGAAGCTTTATTACCATGTGCATAAAATTTATGCCTAGAATGCATAAAGGACTTGGCCGAAGACAAGTTCAATTTATTTAATAATTGAGTTCTCAAGGAAGTCAACTCCTGAGTATGCTGCAGAGCGACAGATGCTTTGTTCAGTCTCTCTACCTTCTGGATTTTAAGTAAAAGTTCATCAATACATTTGTTTCTTTCTTTCTGTAGATGGGAACAATGACTAATAAAGTGACCACGAATATACACCTTATGGGCGTCCCAGACTATTTTAGGGGATACCTCCGGGGTCTCATTGGTTTGAAAATAGTCAACTAATTTAGATCTAAAGTGTTCCTTAACTGCCGACGAACCAAGTATAGAGTCATTTAGCCTCCAGGTAGATGAACGCTTATGTCTGTTCGGGAAGTTTAAAGTTAGAAAAATGGGGGCATGATCAGAGTGTAATTGCGAACCTATCTCTACTTGGGAGCAATGTTTAAGAGAAGATTTAGAGAGGAAAAAATAATCCAATCTGTGGTATGTGGAGTGTACAGACGAGTAGTAAGTGTAATCCAACTGAGTCGGATTTAGGCATCTCCAAACGTCTATCAAACCATAAGATATTAATAAAGAATTAAATATACATAATGTTCTAACCGATAAAGTAGACTTCTTGGAGGAGGAATCAACCAATGGATCAATAGTTAAATTGAAATCTCCCCCAATAAGAACCATGCCTTCTGAAAATGATTCTAAAAGAGCGAACGTGGTAATCAGCCAGGTAATTTGGCCCGAGTTTGGGGCATAGAGGTTTGCAAAGGTGAACGTCTGATCTCCTATAGTGCCTTTCAAAAATGAATATCGACCTTCGACATCTTGAAGATGAGATAAGTATTTAAAGGGGTAGTTACGGCGGAAGCCTATGCTCACCCCTCTAGAAGCTGAGTGCGGAAGTCCGCAGTGGTGCCAGACAGGGAAATGTGAAAAGGAAAGATTAGGGAAATGGTTATTTTTATAATGAGTTTCCTGTAACATTATAACATCACATGTGGCTTTTCTAAGGAAGGAGAAAATTTGACATCTCTTAGAGGGGGAGTTAAATCCTCTGACATTATATGAAACTACCTTTAAAGTAGCCATATTGAGTTATTTCCAGAAAATTCAACAGAATTGAAGGACACATGTACAAATATTAGAAAAGAAACCTGTCTCAGAAACTTGACAGTTAACATTACAACCAGTAACAATATAATAGACCAAATTGTGACATGTTCTTGTATGGAACGTGTAATCAGGTCTATGCGTGAAACTATATGTATTCCAGTAACTCTTGTAAAAAAGCAATTACAAGTATAACCGTGGAGTGTAGGGGGGGTAATAGCCATTAAAGATTCCGGACCCATAGGTTGAGGACTCTAGAATGGCACCACCATGGAGGCAATTGAACAGGGCAACAGGTAAAGGTATGAAGAAATGAGAATATAAAGTTATAGCAAAATAACATCATATTATGGCAAGTGAGTGACAGAAATAATTCTTCATATGAAGCATGCTCATATAAAAACACATAAATCAGTCATTTTCATCCACCAATCTCCTCGGAGTCATACGACCTGACTTTTTTCTGTGTCTCGATGACTTGAATGCAGGATTCTGTTTCCACGGAGTGGTCTGAGTGACTGGTGGGATGGGCCTATCCCCAGGTGGTCGTAGACTTCGGCGAGATCGCCCACTGATGAGATGGTAAATCTGTGTCCTTCGACCGAAAAAGATAGTCCAAAAGGAAAGGTCCACCGATATAGAATTTTCCGTGCTTGAAGAAGATCAGTTAGTGGCTTAAGCTTTCTCCGCTTTTGAAGAGTAACCGCAGCTAAATCCTGGTAGATGGAGATCGCTGTGCCTTTAAATAGTAACGGTGCATTTTCCCGGGCTTTAAAAAGAATTTTATCTTTTACTTTGAAATTGAGATATTTGCATATTATATCTCTAGGTGGGTCATTCCCCTTAGGCTTCGGGCGTAATGCTCTGTGAGCACGTTCAATAACTATTTCTTCGTCTGAAAAAGTTTCACCTAGGATAGAGCGGGATATAGACAAAATGGTATCTGGGATCTCTGCAGGCAACACCGATTCTGGTATGCCACGAAAGCGAAGATTATTTTGGCGGCTCCGGTTCTCTTGATCCTCTAGCGATCTAAAGATGGTGTTAAATGTGAGTTGACAGGAGGAAAAGCTCTGCACAGTTGCTGCATTAAAATCTAATATGGCCGCCTGATTATTCTCCAGGGTCTCAACTCTATGGCCAATCTGTTTTATATCCTGTTTTATCTCAGCAATATCCTTTATAGCCGGCTCTAAAGTTTTGGTAAGTACCTGGGTAATGAAGTGTCTAGTTAGAGGTAGTTCATCAGCAGCCGACACGTCAGCAGCTTCTCCCTCCACATCAGATGCGTCTGCACTCACGTCTCCTTGTTGTTTGTGAGAGGACGGCGCCATCTTGGGACCTCTCTGTGGCAGAGAAGTGTTCTTCTTTTCAAAGTATTTCTCCACTTTTGCTTGCGCTGGAGTCGGAGCAGTGGTCTCCGGTATTTCCCTCACCTTACTGCCTCCATATTTCACCATAGTGAAGTTTATGCCGCTTATATATGCTTCTATGGGTCTCTGGATGTACGGAGCTCAGCGAGACACGTCCATGCAGTCTCAGCGCTAGCTCCGCCCCCTGTTTCCACTGTTTTGGCACCACAAGACCTCTTCAAACCTAACAAGGTGCCTAAAATATATTCTAAAAAAAAAAAGGAGGTCCAAAATCCTCTAGGTGCTCCTTTGCTTCTGAGGCCTGTGTTTCAGTCCATTAGCACACTAGGGCCACATGTGGGATATTTCTAAAGACTTCAGAATCTGTGCAATAAATATATAGTTGCATTTCTTGGGTAAAATCTTCTGTGTTACAAAAAATTTTAATTAGAAATTAATTTCGGCAAAAAAAAAATTATTTGTAAATTTCACCTCTACTTTGCTTTAATTCCTGTGAAACAACTAAAGGGTTAAAACACTTTGTAAATGCTGATTTGAATACCTTGAGGAGTGCAGTTTTCAAAATGGGGTGATTTATGGGGATTTTCTAATATGTAAGTCCCTCAAAGCCACTTCAGAACTGAACTGGTCCCTGAAAAAATGGCCTTTTGAAATTTAAATGGCTGCTAAAGTTCTAAGCCTTGTAATGTCCTAGAAAAATTAAAGGACATTCAAAAAAACGATGCAAACATAAAGTAGACATATGAGAAGTGTTAACTAGTAACTATTTTGTGTTATATTACTATCTGTTTTACAAGCAGATACGTTTAAATTTAGAAAATGCAAATTGTTGCAAATTTTCTCAATTTTTTATTCAGAAATAAATACAGAATTTATCGACCAAATTTTTTCACTAACATAAAGTACAACATGTCACAAACAATCTCAGAATCACTTGGATAGGTAAAAGCATTCCGAAGTTATTACCACATAAAGTAACACATGTCAGATTTGAAAAAATCGGCTGTGTCCTGAAGGCCAAAATAGGCTGGGTCCTGAAGTGGTTAAATACACCAATTTTTGCATATTTCAACCAAAGGAGTGCTTGAGTTCATTTTGAAAGTATCTACGGTGTGGGAACCCTACCTAAAGCACCCAGACAACCTGCAGAGTGCCATCGATTTGATCTATATTGATATCCCCTTCAGCTGCGCACCTGCAATAAGAATGTCCAGTCTCACCTTCTCCTACAACCAGGAGGAAACAAATTCAATTACACCCCAAGTGAATTTATCAAGCGATTTCCTACAGGCCTCAGAGGTCAAATCCTGTGATTTGGAACGTGAATCAAGACACCTTATAAATTGGGAGTTACATTGTGCTACAATTGCCGAGTACTTAAGAGTGCAACGCATTCCACGTGGACTACGGATGTCCACACGTCCAACCATCTTTAGCGAAGACAAAGTATACAGTGAACAGTTTGAGCAGATACTCAACAAATGTTCTTTTGATTTGATGACCATAACGGTCTCGTATTTACAGAAATCTATCATCGAAACCAAGGAACGCATCAGTACAGCAGAGCATCAACTACAGGACACCCTAACCCAAGAGGCGTACACAGAGCTTAAAGACCGGATATCCACTCAACATTCACAACATCGCAAAGAAGTGTAAAACTCCAAAAGAAAGAAGTTTTTTGGGATACGGAAGATTACAGGTAAAACAGGGTCTACAAATGGAGAGACTCCTACGCCACACTCCTGAACAGGAACCGCTCATCGTCCAGGGATTCCTCAAGATCCAGATCATGAGCAGAGGGTTCGATCCCCAACTCCGATCACCATTTTTTGAACCAGCGCCCAAGAAGGGGAAGAAGAGGATGAGGAGGAATGGCCAGTGCAACAGGCTTAAGCCACCAAACGGCCACGACAAGATCACAAGTAGGCCATTATCACCAGTAATAAACATTTCATCAAAGACTCAGGGCCCAGCACAGACGTCGCTCCTCCAGAAGGGCCTGTAATATTGTGCCTCTTACCAATATGACACCTTTGGGATGGATATGGACCTTCAGAAACTCTTTAGGACTATTAGACTTAAGGTACACTTCTTAGAACCACCTCAGAAGAATATCGGGGTTACCAGAGCTGCCTACACCCAGGTAAATCTGAAAACATTGGGCCTGTATAATAAGAGTATGTTTCTTCCATTTAGGAATATCCCAGTTGTAGAAACCTTTGTCCAATTAGGTGAAAGCGATATTGGTAAATTTAAGGATGAGATCTCAAGAGGTATGTATATATGTATCCATCCAACGCCGACAACCTAGACAGACAAGCATTAGATTCTCTCATGGATGACAAATCTATTGTCAATAAGCCGGCAGACAAAGGGGGCACATTGGTAGTCATGGACAGGTCAGATTATGTCAGGGAAATCCACCGCCAACACCAAGACACATGTATCTATGAGAAATTGACACAAGACCCCACCTATAAGATTGCAGATAAAATTTGTACCACCTTAACACCTTACATCAGCAAAGGCACCATAGATGGAACCGTGTTAACCTTTCTTACTAACCACCATCCCTTCACTCCAGTCTTTTATGTGCTACCCAAGGTACATAAAAGACTAGATAATCCACCAGGTAGACCCATAGTGGCATCCACGGAGTCAGTTCTGTCCCCTCTTTCTATCCTCCTGGAGAAAGTACTGACACCACTCGTCAAAACAACCAAATAATTTCTGTTAGATACATCAGACTTTCTAGAAACAGAAGAAATGATCCAGCGCTGAGTCGTAATTTGAATTTAAAAAGGAAGCGATATTCCCACCTTTATTGGGGTATTGAAGATTAAAAATGTAGGGAGACGCAGTCCCAAGACAAATGTGAATAGTAGGCGGTTTTGCCCTGGCCTATGCGTTTCGAGCACGTCCTGTGCTCTTACTCATGGCAAAGAAATGTGAGGACATTTGCTACCTTGCCTGCTTGATATGCGTAAATAATGAGTACGCAGAGAAACAGGTGAGTGATTAACCCTAGGTGCTAATTGCCGCCACAGGTGAGATATACCTGCCGGGAGGAACTGCATGTATGGGTATAATCAAAGAGGTATATACCGTGCATAAAAAACTCATTTTTATAGACCTGTGTGTTCAATACGAAAAATAGTAGTAACTAAATATGAGTAAAGCTGATCAAATCTATAGATGTTACGTATGATATCTTGGATTTTGTAATCCATACAGCAGGCAAAGTGGTATTGTCCTCACAATACTTACAAAGTATATCACGGGTGTTATAAATTCGACATATAAAATTAAAAAACAGCATTTATACAATTCTTAGTCTAACTCGGTTCCGATTATTGCATCCTTGAACTAGTATATGAGATGTTTATAATATACGACACAAGCATGCAAATAGATCGAGAATATAATTAAAAAAATATATATAAGGGAAAAAGATTGATTGTTCCAGGTGTAATAAAAGAAGAGTTGACTTACACATATATGACCAAGGGAACATTGTGTAAACTGTGTATATGTAATAGTTGTGTACTATAAAAACAGTTTAGTTCATCTTTGGATCTCGGAAGATTGTAACCTATACTTTGAGTGTTTAATTGGAAGTGGTTAAACCAACTCAATGTGAGTATGGTCTGAATGAGGGTGTGAGAGGTTCATGCGTTTTAACTCAAGTGTATGAAGAATTACTCTCAATATGATTGCAATTAATTGATGGAGCCTACTGTATACCATGAGCATTTGTTTCCAAAGTTTTATAAGAAAAAATATATATGTAATATTAAAAATAAACATTTATTTTGTTCAGTGTTTGTTTATCGTTGTATAAATGCATATAATTGATTCTATCTTTAAGTATATATACTGCTGGTAATAAAGTGCTGTTAGGGACATGGAATGCATCGAGAAGAGGAACACGAGACAGTCGCTCCCAAGTTCCCAAATAGGAAGAGGGAAAAGAAAAGCACGGTGCCCGTGGTTCGTCTATGGATGAATGAAAAGGAGTGCATTTAAACGATATGTATCAAGATTGTTAATTTGAAAAAGCTTTTTAATAAATGAAAAAATGAATGAAAATAAAAAAATGAAGAGCGTATATAAATACTTGCAACCTTTAATAAAATGCAAATGTAAGTTGAAGGTTGGAGGGACTGTATGAATGATGTTAATTCTAAAGCTGGTCTCATGTTGGATAATTCTAGATTATAACTTCCAGAGTAAATCCCCCCCAAAGTTGATGTTATCTCAATAACGAAACATCGTTGCTGTTCATTTTGGTAAGTTTGGTATGATTATTGTGTGTTGGAAGAATGCCACGTATAACTGATGGCGCTGTCCATAGTGTATAGTGCTGAGTATGCTCAGACTGCATTGTTCGATATCTTTTAGAAAAATGCCTCCATGCCCGAAAAGAAAAAACCTAACAATTGATGTCCAAAATAGGGGATACTGAATATGCTTGAAACTGTGACATATCATGTCGTTCTTGATAGCTAGTTTTGAAATATGGCCTGAAAGATGAGTCCCCTCCCGGTTAGTGTGCCTCCCTAGAACGATAGTGTTACCGTAGGTTCCAGTGAATCAGACATAAGTTTAGAATATTAAGCTGATACCACGCGTTTCTATTGTCGCTGTCCATAGAGGATGGTGCTGAATGTGCTCCGAGCTGTCACATTTAATACCATTTGTGGTAGATATTTAGAGAGTCTGGTTAAGTCCCCCAATCGGATTGAATCCATAGCAAAATGGTATACCTATTCATTCTAATAAAAGTGCATGAAGGATGTTTAAGGAAAATATATCGTGTAGCTATTGGCGCTGTCCACAATATGTGGTGCTGAATGTAGTGTTGAGCTATAATGGACGATATCCTTGGTGGAAAAAATTATTATATAGCTATCGATGATGGCCTATTGGTATCCTATGGGGACGGGGTTGGCTACATATAAGTAATTTGTTATTTCAGTAATGGAACATAAGTTCCTTCCTGACATTGAGACCTAGTGGAAAACGTGTTTCCAGGTTGTAGATCCAAAAAGCCTCCCTCGTCAACAGGCGGTGTCTAATGTTGCCCCCTCTTGTGGTACCCCTAACTTTCTCCACTGCATAGCAGCAAAACGAACTGATGCATCTGTTATGTTGAGAGATGAAATGTCTGGAAATATTTGAGATGTTCAAAATATTGGGGTTCCTAATATAACCCAAGTGTTCTAAAACGCGGAGTTTGAATTTTCTTATAGTACATCCCACGTATTTTAAATTACAGGTCGTACATTCTATAACATAAACTACATTGTTGCTATTGCAGTTGATGTACGAATTGATTGGGAAATTGATGTTTCCTGTGGAATTTGAAAACTCTTTAGTGATCTTAGAAAAGCTACAAACTTTGCATGGTTGTGTTCCACATTTGAAATACCCTTTATGGGTTAACCATGTGGGTTTGGGGAGACTAGTTGTTAGTAACGAGGGGGCTAACAGATTCCCAAGAGTGGGAGCTCTTCGTGACACCACTCGACATCCATTGCTCAGTACCTCTTCCAATTTAGCATCTTCATATAGCAGAGGGATATACTTGAGTACCATATTTCTGATGAGATTAAATTGGTTGCTGTATTGAATTACCAAGGTTGGTATATTAGGGTCTGTTGTGCTAGATCTTTTGGTGTCTACCTCGTGTTCAATGGACAGGAGAGTGTCCCTATCTTTAGCTTTGACAATAGTTTTGGCCCTCTTACATAGTTACATAGTTTGTACGGTTGAAAAAAGACACATGTCCATCAAGTTCAACCAAGGGATGAGAAAGGGGAAGTGGGATGGGAAAGGGGAAGTAAAAAATTTCTACACATAGCAGTTAATATTTTTTTGTTCTAGGAAATTATCGAAGCCTTTTTTAAAGCCATCTACTGTCCCTGCTGCGACCAGCTCCTGCGGTAGGCTATTCCATAGATTCACAGTTCTCACAGTAAAGAAGGCTTGTCGCCTCTGCAGGTTGAACCTTTTTTTCTCCTGACGGAGGGAGTGCCCCCTTGTTTTTTGAGGGGGTTTTACATGGAACAGAATTTCACCATATTTTTTGTATGCGCCATTCATATATTTATATAAGTTAATCATGTCCCCCCTTAGTCGTCTTTTCTCAAGGCTAAATAGGTTTAGTTCTTTTAATCTTTCCTCATAACTTAGATTCTCCATGCCCCTTATTAGCTTCGTTGCTCTTCTTTGTATTTTTTCCAACTCCAGGGCATCCTTTCTATGAACTGGAGCCCAGAACTGGACTGCATATTCTAGATGAGGCCTCACTAATGCTTTGTAAAGTGGTAATATTACATCCCTGTCCCGCGAGTCCATGCCTCTTTTGATACACGACAATATTTTGCTGGCCTTTGAAGCAGCTGATTGACACTGCATGCTGAAATTTAGTTTATGATTTACAAGTACACCCAGATCCTTCTCAACAATTGACTCCCCCAGTGTAGCTCCCCCTAGGACATATGATGCTTGCAGGTTTTTCGTACCCAGATGCATAACTTTACATTTATCTACATTAAACTTAATTTGCCAAGTGGACGCCCAAACACTTAGCTTGGTGTCATCTGCAAAAATAGAAATAGCGCTATTAATCCCATCCTCTATATCATTAATAAATAAGTTGAATAATAGTGGTCCCAGCACTGAACCCTAGTGTCCAATTCCTATACCCACGAGCTGCAAGCCTGCGACATATCCTAGATTCCTCTGTAATGTATCCTGGCTGTGTACTGCAGTTCCTCTTAGCTCTAGTCAACTCGCCCACGGGTATTGCCGAAATTGTGTGCTTAGGATGGCAGCTAGTGGCGTGTAATAATGTGTTACCTGATATGGGTTTATGATAGATCTCCGTACACACCCTAGATCCGATTTCAGAAATGAACTTGATATCCAAAAAATGAATGGTTGTATCATTGGCATTATATGTAAACCTGAGGTCCAGGTCATTGTCATTGATGAAGGCCATGAACTCCGGTATGGAAGACACATCGCCCTCCCATATGAATAGGAGGTCATCGATGTATCTGCCATACCAGTGGACATGGCCCGCATATGGATTTGCAACAGAAAACAAAGTGCATTCCTCCCACCAAGACATGACCAAGTTGGCCAGCGATGGAGAAAACTTGGCCCCCATGGACACCCCTCTCAGCTGGAGATAAAAGGTACCCGCAAAATTGAAATAATTATGTGCCATGAGGAAATTCGTCACTTTGACTATAAAATTTTGCAAAATCGGGTCGTATCCACTATATTTGTGAAGATGGTGAGTGAGGGCTTTGATAGCAATCAAGTGTGGAATGCTGGTGTAAAGAGAGACCACATCGCAGCTTAACCACGTGTGATCTTGGTGCCAAATTTTATTTTGAAAGATGGAGAGTACATCCTTCGTGTCCCTCAAATGACCGGGCACCCTTAAAACTAATGGCTGTAAGCGGCAATCAAGCCATTCTGAGATTCTCTCTGTTAAGGACCCTATACCCGATACTATAGGCCGCATCGGGGGAGGAATAATGCCCTTGTGTGTTTTAGGTAACGCATGCATTATAGGTACCACTGGGAATTCCACATATAATTAATCATACTGTTTCTTACTCAATAAGCCCTGATCTAAGCCCTCATCCAGTATATATTTCAATGCATTGGAGAAATCATTGGTAGGATTGTAACACAACTTCACATAAGTATTAGCATCATCCAATAATGAGTGAATCTGGTCCATGTACATATCCTTGTTCATAATCGTAATGGAACCTCCCTTATCCGCCATACGAATTACAATGTCCTCATTATCTTTCAGGGACTTGATGGCTTGTTTTTCTGTGGTGGATAGATTGTGGGTGGTTTTATCAGGTCCCATCTGGTTTTTTATTTTATGCAGTTCCCTTTCTACGATTGATTGGAAAATGTCCATGGATTCCGTCCGAGACTGTGTTGGATAAAACCTCTGATTTTTTGTGATGAATTTGGGTGTTTGACTGGTATTTAACTTTTGTGTTTGTTCATCAGCAAGATCTTCAAGGCAAAGCAATGCCAGCTGTTCTTGGAACATAAGTGTTCTATAGTTGTTGTCATTGACAATAGGATCTGATATTTGTTCATCCGTAGTTGCTTCCGAGGTTAGGAAGTGCCTTTTCACCGTGAGATTGCGGATGAACTTGTTGATGTCAAGTAAAGTGGAAAAGACGTCAAAATTTTGATTTGGCACAAAATTGAGTCCTCGTGATAGTACCTTGAGTTGTATGGGGGAGAGAGGTGCAGATGACAGATTGATTACATCTAAATTCACCTGTGATTCCTCAACCTTCTGGGTTGGATGATATCCATTCGATCTATGCTTCCTGCCCCCCCTCTTCCCCCGTTTTTTGAGAAGTCTCGCTTGTTGCCATATTGGGACCTAGATGTACAAGCCTCTTGTGCTATTTCAGGATCCGATTCTCCTTCCGCTCCATCGGTCGTTTCGGGTTCAGTCGAGCTAAAACTGACCCTATGTGAGCTGGAGTTGAATTTGTAAGAGTTGTTCTGTTTCCTTAAAATAGATCTTGTTCCACGTCTGTTGAAATTTCCACCATTCCAAGTATAGACTTCATTATTTCTATAGTCTTGACTATCCCGCATAAATTTGGCTTTCTTGGTATCTGCAATAGATTTCTCCAATTTTTCTAAGTGATCGTCCATTCTCTTCTGTAACATTGTATAGTCTGGTGAGCTGGTGAATGGACTGATTTCCTCCCTAATTTTTCTTAGATCTGTTTGTAGCTCTGTGAGCTTGATCTCCTCATGCTTAGTAATAAGGGTCATCAGATTAATGGAACATTCTGATAATCAGAGAGTCAGGAGACGCATCAAACTGGTGAGCTGGAGGTTTCCTCCCTTTTTTCTGTTATCAGACTTTCTACACCTGGTTAGATCCATAACTAGCAAACCCTCCTAGTATCCTGGTACGTCACAAGCCTATACACTGCCATTAAACACGAGAAAGGTATCCTAGCAGTAGAAAAACTACTCACAACCACACAAATTGTCCCAGATTTAAATGAATTTTAAATAGAATTACTCAATCTCATTTTGAAATCCAACTTTTTCATGTTTCATCACAATTACTGTCTTCAGAAGCAAGGTACAGCGATGGGGTCCAATGTGGCCCCCCTTATGCGAATTGCTTCATGTTGGACTTTGAGGAAACATATGTATACACACACACTCTCTTTGCCAACAATTCCATTGTCTGTAAAAGATATATCGATGATATATTATTCATATGGGTTGGCACATTGGACTCCCTCAACACATTCCATACGTATCTGAACTCCATTTATCCTAAACTTCAGTTTACACTCCATCAGGATCCACGTTACGCTTTCTAGACACTACTGTTCATAAGTCACCTAATGACAGCTTGTATACAGCTCTATACAGAAAAGAGACTGACCGCAATAGCCTACTGCACTATAGTAGCTTCCATCCCCTAGCCACCAAGAGGTCATTACCTCGCTCTCAATTTGAGAGTTAAAAGAATTGTAGATGACATTCCAACTCAGACTATCAGACTAAAGGAAATGGCAGGGCAATTCCTAGAAAGGGGTTACCCTTATGACGTTGTAGAAAGCAACCTACAACCCCGTCCACACATTAGACTTACGATGGGTAAAAGGATACCGTTTGTTCACAAGTACCATCCGGTAGCCAATAGGGTGCAAAGTGTTATCAGAGAACATTGAAACATCCTCTCAAAGGCCTATCCAACCATAGAGGAGTTCCAATTACCCTTTCTTCCGTGTAACCGCAGACCTAGGAATCTCAGGGACAAACTATTAAGGGCACTTCGGTAACGTTTGTGTGTGACTTACAGCCCAGCAAGCGTAATTTCGCGAGATCACGCTGTAAATGACAGCACAACGTGATCTCAATGTGCCGTGCTATAAATCCCACACAAACATTACCGAAGTGTCGGAATTGTGAATATACATCCTGTCCTGGCTGGAGGGGATGTCAATGCACTCTCAAGACACTTCAGTAACGTTAATGTGGGTGTATGTGACAGCACGTAGTGAACAACGCATGATCACTATGTGCTGAATACATGAATGGAGAGAAGTGTATGACGCTGATTGGTCAGCGTCATACACTTCTCTCCACAACGCCTACTTGGTCAAAAGTAAAAACACGCCCAATTGGGCATTAAGAACGTCATTAGCATAAAGCTAAAATCGCTCATAACTTGGTGAAAATAGATAGTTTTTCTAAATAAAAAACACTGCTGTTACCTACATTACAGCACTTATCACATTATGTAGAAGATAAGGCACTTATAATGTGGTGACAGAGCCTCTTTAAAGGGGACAAAATACATCATCCCCACATGGGGAAAACTTTCCCGGTTAGAGATTATTTTACATGTGATTCCAGGTACGTAGTCTATCTTATTAAATGCTCATGCAGACTAGGTTATGTAGGGGAAACCACTCAAACAGTGAGCGATAGGATTAGCAAACTTAAGTCTACAATACGATGCCAAAATCTACTATTACCCATACTATACCATTTTAAGGAAGCAAAACACAATATCTCACAACTCAAGTTTCAAGTTCTGGAGCATGTACCCAAATCTAGGAGAGGAGGGAATAGAAACTAATTACTCAAAAAAAGGGAGGCGTATTGATTCATAAGCTACAATGCATTGAACCAAGGGGTTTAAATCGGGACTACAATATTTACAGCTTTTTATGAAAATCATAGACTTTTTTTCTCTTTTTTCCATCCCTCCAGGCTCGCTAACTTACCACTGGTCCCTATTGCTGCCTCTCAATTCCAACCATGGGTATCCTTTTTACAGTTCCACTCAAATTTCACAATTGCCTTTCTAAATCCTACATATGCTATCCACCAACTATACACTATTGTACATCCTGCGTACCTTACATATCCTACATTCATTCTTCCTTTCCCTGCAGCCTGATTAGTTATATTATATATGCAGTTATAATTAATAGCCTCCTAATGCAAAAGCAGTAATGGGCTAGGTAATGTCCCAATGGAACACCCTCCCTTCTATATTACCAAGGCAGCTCTATAATACATACATCTATAAACAAGAACACAGAGTCTGAAGCCAATTTTATATCAGAATGTATCACAAATTTTATTAAATATACATACAACAAACATATTAAAAAGGTATATAAGTGGAGAGACTCTATGTAATATAAACACAGGGACACCAAGTAAACCAGGTTTTGATTATATTAATCCCTATGGTGTGGGCATCTATAAGGGTAGTATTGTGTTTTAGATATCACTTGTTAAATCAATATATGTGTTCTTTATGATTTAGGACAAAAACGTCCAGCAAATGCTTATTTTTATAGAGCAACAGAGGTAAATCTATAATTTAATAAGTCAAATGTTCTTACCCATGGAGATGGTCTCTGGTAACCTGGTGGTCTGTGTGTACGCCCCGACGCGCGTTTTGCGGTATCCGCTTCCTCAAGGGGTGTAGTGTATCTAACTAGCAGGCGCCTTAAATAGTGTACAACCCAGGTGTTTGGATCACAATTAGCCCGTGTTTACGCGTCCATGGGTGCATGGCGCACATCCACCAACACGACAGGAAGTGTGGCAAGCCCCACATCTATCCTCCAGTGCTGCAGCGCACATCCGGGTTCCCGACGCGTACCAGGAAATCCAGACATGCGCACCGCACTATCGGAGGTTCGGGCGGGGTCAGCGACAGTCCCGTTCACGTACGAGTGGAGCGCGCACCCCATTGGACTCAATGTAGGTAAGTATTCAATTGACAGTGTATATGTGCGATGTGACATTTGCTGGCCCTCTGAAAGAGTGCTTCTAACCAAGAACTTGGATAGATCGTGCTATTAGAACGTTGGTGTGTATGGAGGAAGACTAGTTTATCTACCAGTATGACATTTAAGTGCTATAAAAACAGTAAAAAATATCAACTGGATGACCTCTATTTCGTTATTTATGAGAAAAACAGTTGTGACAGAAAAGGCAAATAATTGCTAAAAAAGTTACTTTATACTGACATCGTGATCATATAACAATATTTGTGTCCATAATTTAAAGTGTATACAATTCTGCATAATCGTATTACAAGAGTGAAATTATTATTAAGGAACATATGTGTGGGCGTGGAAAACACCTCACATATATGCTCTTAATTCCAATACTTATATCAAAAATACATAATAATGCAAAAAGAAAAGAAAAAGTGAAACAAAAAAAAATTGTGAAATAAAATAAAAAGAGAAGAGGCTATTATGTTTGAAAATTCAAAAGTAAGAGCCAATTAAGGTCGTCTGTGAAAGACAGGCGACTGAATTTGTCCACATAAAGAAATAAAAACGAGAAGAGACGAGATTTGACACATCGCAGATCAATATCTCCTGTATATGGCATATTTGTCCTGATCCATATCGTGTAGAGTCATCTGAATTTATAGCTCCTATTTAGATTATACGGGCGCTCCGACTATATTCAACTGGTATATCACATACCTATTAAAAAGATAAAATATTAGAACTAGACACACGAACAATGACAATCATTAAAATAACAAACTGGTATTAGGGTGGTTAAGCTTATTTAACCCCTTCCCGCTCCTGGACGTGCTATTAGGTCATGGCAGCTGTATCGTTCGTGCTCCATGACCTAATAGTACGTCTTGGTAGTAACGGCCGTTTCGGCCGTCCTCCTGACACATACAGGAGCTGTGACAGCTGCTATCTCGTACAGCAGCTGTCACAGCTCCTACAGCGGGGACCGATCGCTGTGTCCCCGCTGATTAACCCCTTAAAAGCCGCGTACTATAGAGATCGCGGCTTTTTAGGGGTTAAGCTGCCATCGCCGGCCTGCTACACGATAGCGGCCGGCGATGGTGACTATGGCAACCGGACACCAAACAATGGCGTCCGGCTATGCCATAGACGGAAGCCTAGTGGGTCCTGACAACGTCAGTACCCACTATGCTTGCTGTCAGTGAGTAGCTGACAGTTCTAATACACTGCACTACGCATGTAGTGCAGTGTATTAGAATAGCAATCAGGGCCTCCTGCCCTCAAGTCCCCTAGTGGGACAAAGTAATAAAGTTAAAAAAAAGTAAAAAAAAGATGTGTAAAAATAAGAAAATAAAAGTTTTAAAAGTATTAAAAGTAAAAATCCCCCTTTTTACCTTATCAGTCATTTATTATTAATAAAAGTATATAAACAAACAAATAAACTATACATAATTGGTATAGCCGCGTCCGTAATGGCCTGAACTACAAAATTATTTCGTTATTTATCCCGCACGGTGAATGCCGTAAAAGAAAATAATAATAAACCGTACCACAATCACAATTGTTTGGTCACTTCACCTCGCAAAAAATGGAATAAAAAGAGATCAAAAAGTCGCATGTACCGAAAAATGGTACTGATCGAACCTACAGTTCGTTACACAAAAAATAAGTCCTCGCACGGCTTTATTGATTGAAAAATAAAAAAGTTCTGGCTCTTAGAATATGGTAACACAAAAAGTGAATGATTTTTTACAAAACTTATTTTATTGTGCAAACGCCATAAGACATTAAAAAAAACTATAAACATCTGGTATCGCCGTAATCGTATCGCCCAACAGAATAAAGTGAATATGTCATTTATAGCGCACGGTGAATGCTGTAAAAAAAATAGAATAAAAAAACAATAGTAGAATTGCTGTTTTTTAGTCACCACGCCACCTAAAAATAGAATAAAAACTGATCAAAAAGCCGCATGCACCCCAAGAAAAACTACAATGGATTCCTCAAGGGGTCTAGTTTCCAAATTGGAGTCACTTTTGGGGGGTTTCTACTGTTTTGGCACCACAAGACCTCTTCAAACCGGACATGGTGCCTAATAAAAAAGAGGCCTCAAAATCCACTAGGTGCTCCTTTGCTTCGGAGGCCGGTGCTTCAGTCCATTATCGCCCGAGGGCCACATGTGGGATATTTCTCTAAACTGCAGAATCTGGGCAATGCGTATTCAGTTGCGTTTCTCTGATAAATCCTTTTGTGTTATAAAAAAAATGGTATAAAGAGGATTTTCTGACAAAAAAAAATGTACATTTCACCTCTACTTTGCTCTAAATTTCTGTGAAACACCTAAAGGGTTCATAAACTTTCTAAATGCTGTTGTGAATACTTTGAGGGGTCTAGTTTCTAAAATGGGGTGTTTGATAGGGGTTTCTAATATATGGGCCCCTCAAAGCAACTTCAGAACTGAACTGTAACCTAAAAAAATTAATAAATGAGGCAATACTTTGCTTCTTACATTATACTGATAATGAGCCGTGCCCACCCCGAGATGACCCCAGTTTTGACCGTTTGTACAAACGGAGACCCCTATTAGACGGTTTCAGTGCCCGGTTTTCCCAAGCATTCACCCCCAAGAAGTGTATTTCTATTGATGAGTCCCTGGTACATTTTAAAGGGAGGGTTCAATTCCGCGAGTACCTGCCGGGTAAGAGGGCAAGGTATGGCGTGAAGATGTATAAGCTGTGCGAGAGTGCATCAGGGTATACCTACAGGTTTAGGATATATGAAGGAAAGGCCACCCCCAAACCAGACTGCATCCTGGACTACAATAGGTACATGGGAGGGATAGACTTGTCAGATCAAATCCTGAAGCCCTACAGCGCAATGCGGTGTGGTATAAGAAGCTGGCCGTGCACATCATACAGATGGCATTGTACAATGCGTACGTGCTACGTCGATGTGCAGGCCAGACGGGAACTTTCCTGGAATTTCAAGAGGTGATTATCAAGAACCTAATCTTTAGTGACCAAGAAGGGGGGGGCACCCAGTACTTCTGGAAGCGGGGCCACACGCATCGTACCAGGGCGACAACACTTTCCAGGAGAAGTTCCCCAAACTGGCAAGAAGGGAAAAAGTCAAAAGAGGTTCAAAGTCTGCAATAAGAGGGCTATAAGGGATGACACAATATATCAATGTGACACGTGTCCCGAATAACCAGAGCTCTGTATGAAAGAGTGTTTTAAAATTTATCATACATCCCTTGGTTTATAATTTACCCCAATTTTACTTACCCTGATGCACTCCGCACAGCTTATCCCCCCTCGTCTTTCCTCTCTGAGCCCTGCTGTGTGCCCAGGCAGCTGATAACAGCCACATGTAGGGTATTGCCATACCCGGGAGGACCCACATTACCGTTTATGGGGTGTAGGTCTCCGGTCAAAATTCTCACTACACCTCTAGATGAATGCCTTAAGGGTGTAGTTTTTAAAACGGGGTCACTTCTTGCGGGTTTCAACTGTACTGGTACCTCAGGTGCTTCTGCATAAATGACCGCACTAGAAAATCCCCAGTAGGGCAAATGGTGGTCCTTTCCTTCTGAGCCCTCCCATGGGCCCAAACGGCAGTTTATCACCACAAATGGGGTATTGCGGCACTCAGAACAAATTGCGCAAAACAGAATGGGGTATTTTGTTTCTTGTGAAAATAAGAAATTTTCAGCCAAAACGACATATTATTTGAAAAAAAAAATTTTGTTTTCATTCCCAGCCCAATTCAAATAAGTTCTGTGAAAAAACTATGGGGTCAAAATGGTCACAACACCCATAAATGAATTCCTTGAGGGGTGTAGTTTCCAAAATGTGGTCATTTGTGGTTGGTTTCTATTGCTTTGATACCTCTGGGGCTCTGCAAATGCGACATGGCACCCGAATACCAATCCAGCAAAATCTGGACTCCAAAGAACAAATAGCGCTCCTTTGCTACTGAGCCCTCCCATGGGCCCAAACAGCAGTTTATCACCACAAATGGGGTATTGCCGCACTCAGGACAAAATGGGCAACAAAATGGAGTATTTTATTTCTTGTGAAAATAAGAATTTTTGAGCTAAAATGACATATTATTGGAAAAAATATATATTTTTTTTAATTCCCAACCCAATTCAAATAAGTTCTGTGAATAAACTATGGGGTCTAAATGGTCACATTACCCATAAATGAATTCCTTGAGGGGTGTAGTTTCCAAAATGGGGTCACTTCTGGTGGGTTTCCATTGCTTTGATACCTCTAGGGCTCTGCAAATGTGACATGGCACCCGAAAACCAATCCAGCAAAATCTGGACTCCAAAGAACACACAGCGCTCCTTCCCTTCTGAGCCCTCCCATGGGCCCAAATGGCAGTTTATCACCACAAATGGGGTATTGCCACACTAAGGACAAATTGGGCAACAGAATGGGGTATTTTTTGTTCCCTGTGAAAATAAGAAATTTTGATCACAAATGACATTTTATTGAAAAAAATTAAATTTGTTTCATTTCACAGCCCAATTTAAATACGTGCTGTGAAAAAACTGTGTGGTCAAAATGGTAACAACAACCATATATGAATTCCTTGAGGGGTGTAGTTTCCAAAATGTGGTTTCTTTTGGAGGATTCCTACTGTTTTGGCACCTCAACACCTCTTCAAACCTGGCATGCTGCCTAAAATATATTCTAATAAAAAAAGAGGACTCAAAATGCACTAGGTGCTTCCTTGCTTCTAGGGCTTGTGTTTTATTCCACAAGCGCAGTAGAGCCACATGTGGGACATTTCTAAAAACTGCAGAATGTGGACAGTACATATTTAGTAGTGTTTCTCTGGTAAAACCTTCCGTGTTACACCAAAAAAATTGAATAAAATTGAAATTCAGCAAGAAAAATGAAATTTGCAAATTTCACCTCCACTTTGCTTTAATTCCTGTGAAATGCCTGAAGGGTTAAAAAACTTTCTAAATGCTGTTTTGAATACTTTGAGGGGTCTAGTTTTTAAAATTGGGTTTCTTATCAGGGTTTCTAATACATAGGCCCTTCAAAGCCACTTCAGAACTCAAGAGGTACCTTAAAAAAAAGGCTTTTGAAATTTTCTTAAAAATATGAGAAATTGCTGTTTATTTTCTAAGCCTTGTAACGTCCAAGAAAAATAAAAGAATGTTCAAAAAACGATGCCAATCTAAAGTAGACATATGGGAAATGTGAACTAGTAACTATTTTGGGTGGTATAACCGGTTGTTTTACAAGCAGATGCATTTAAAATTCTGAAACATTCTATTTTTTCAATATTTTCTCTCAATTTTGCAATTTTCACCAATAAACACTGAATATATCGACCCAATTTTGAAGCCCAATGTGTCACGAGAAAGCAATCTCAGAATCTCTTGGGTAGGTTTAAGCATTCCGACGTTATTACCACATAAAGTGAAATATGTCAGATATGAAAAATGGGCTCTGAGCCTTAAGACCAAAACTAGGCTGCGTCCTTAAGGGGTTAAAGAAAAGGTGCAAAACTCAGTTTCTCGTTGAGTCCAGCTGGTGCCATGGACCCCAATTGCACAATCCACCTGCACTATTTCTGTGCCAAAACCTTCTTCATATTGCCCCACTGATGCCACAACGTATGCGTTCAATGCCACGGATTTTTAATGATTTAGGGTTACATCCATGGAAAATTTTATTATGTCTTGGTAGGGTTTTCAGCTCTGTAAGATCATCAGTGGCCCCTGCTCCAACAATGTCCCGCATGTGTTCTCTAGTGCGTACTCTTAGCTCTCTTGAAGTCAAACCTATATATATCTTTGGGCATCCACATACAGCATAGTAAATTACATGCGTAGTGCTGCACGATATATAATCTCTAATATCAAAAGATTTGGTGCCATCCACTGTTTCAAATTTAGTGGCCCTGCTAATATTCGGGCATGCGACACAACTGCCGCACGGATAGCAGCCTTTCCTTTGTCCCTGTGATCCAAAATAGTTGGCTTTTTTTGACGTGTAATGGCTTTTAACCAAAATATCACGAAGGTTTCTACTCCTCTTGGCCGTCATCGCTGGTCTCTCACCAAGACAGAGAGCCAGAGTGGGTTCAGATCTTAAAATAGACCAGTGTCGCCCTAAGATTGTCCGCATTTCATCCCATCTATGGTTATAAGTGGTAATAAACCTTATAGCTGCTTCTCCCGTTCTGTGGATTTTATTTCTTAGAAGGTTAGTGCGGGATGTATTTTTAGCTCTACGGTATCCTGCCTTGATAGATCTTTTACTGTATCCCCTATCTCCAAATCTTTGTTTAAGATCCGCAGATTGTTGCTCAAAAAGATGGTCAGTGGAGCAGATCTGCCTCATCCTAAGGAACTGACCAACTGGAATGGCTTTCACTGTGGACGGTGTGTGAGAAGAGGAAGCATGCAACAGTGAATTGACTGAGGTCGATATACGGTAGATATCCGTCTGAAGAAAACCACCTTCATCGGTAAAGATTAGGAGATCTAGAAATTCAATCTTATTGGTGTGAAAATAATATGTCAATTTCACATTGACTTGGTTTTTATTTAATTGTTGCATAAAGCTCCTCAGCTCACACTCCGAACCCTGCCACACAAACAAAATGTCGTCTATGTAGCGGAGCCAGCACTGCACATGGTCAGCGGCGCGAGCGCCATCCCCATGAAAAACCTGCCTCTCCCAAAGACCGAGAAACAGGTTTGCATAGGATGGCGCACACGCCGCACCCATGGCAGTGCCTTGTGTCTGTAAGTAGAAGTTGTCCTTGAATACCAATACTGTAATAATTCTAAAATTAGTTTGCATACTACTCCATCCCAGTTGCTGGTTCCCAGGAAGAAACGGACCGCCTCCAGACCATCCTCATGTCTTATACATGTGTATAATGATTCAATATCTGCGGTTACGAGATACATGTCGGCTTCAATTTGGATCCCGTCTATTCTCCCCAGGACCTCCGTTGTGTCCCTTACATACGATGGCAACTCGATCACCAGAGGCTTTAAATAATGATCTATAAATTTACATATTGGTTCACATAAGCCTCCCATACCTGACACAATCGGACGTCCAGGGGGTTCCGTTGGGTTTTTGTGGATCTTTGGCAAAAAATATATCGTAGGGATTTTTGGGTCCTCAATCATTTTTCCCTCATATATCTTTTTAGGGATGATCCCTTTGTCCAGAGCTTTATTCAGAATTTTTATCAATTCTAGAGAAAATTTGGATAATGGATTAAAAGTTAGTTTTGCATACGTCTGTTTATCTCTAAGTTGTCTGAATGCTTCTCTCTCATACTTCTCTGTCGGCCATACCACAATGTTACCCCCCTTATCTGTGGCCTTGATAACCACATCATCAAGAGATTGCAGTTCTTTCAGAGCTTGTCTCTGAGAGACTGTAAGATTGTCTTTATACTTGAATTTTGATAGTTGTTGGAGATCATCCACTACCAACTTTGTAAATATTTCCACTTGAGGACACAAAGATAAGGGGGGAAACCTTGTGGACTTGGGTAGGACCAACGTAGGAAACTTACCTATTGTAGTACTTTGTTCTCGTAGTAGTTCTTCTAGTGCTTGTAAGGCCTCCCTTTCCATCTCACTATCAATCTCCAAGGAGCCATATCCCCTACTATGAAGTTTTTTAAGAACAAGCTTTCTAGAGAACAGATGTAGATCTTTCAGGACTGTAAAAAAATCAAAAGAGGTAGTGGGTGAAAATGTCAACCCTTTACTGAGGACCTCACATTGGGCATCAGAGAGGGCATGAGAAGAGAAGTTTATTACCTCCAGATTATTTCCAGGTCTCTTCTCCTGTTGTTGAATCATCGGCTTTTTGCGTTTAGCATTTCTGTTGTATTGTCTTCTGAACACATGGGAGCCCAGGTTACTTCCAATGCTGTTGCTAGTAGTTGTATCCCGTATTCTACCTGGTTCATCACCAGAGGTTCGAGATGACATAGAGGAGTCTCTAGAGCGTGATGTGGGTCTGGGTCTATCGTACTTTAAACGCCATTTATATACCCTGTTAAATTTATAATCTTGTGCATCCCTCTTGAATTTACCCGATTTAACGGAGCATATCTCTTTCTCCCATTTAGCGTAATCTTTATCTAGGTCTTCTTGCAATCTCGCAAGTGTCTCATTTGAGAACTCTTTTTTCAGACCCAGTTGAATCTCATCTATTTCTCTTTCTAGAAGACTCATAAATCCCCTGGAGCATGTATCGGCTAGCTCCTCCCATTTCTTTTTAAAAATGTCATTTTCTATATCAAAAGAGGGAAAAACTTGGACTCTCAGACCCCTCGGTATCAAACCCTTAGAGATATATTTTTCTAAAAAAGCTTTGTTCCACCACAATTTTGTTCTTTTATTTAAGAGTAGTTTCAATTTATTACTACGTTCCCTAATATCTTTACTACCAGCATCTAAAAACAAAGTAGAGTCCTCCTTAAAAATCTTGTCCAATTGTACGAGCCATGACTGATCACGTGCCCTGAAGTCCATATTTTGCTGGGAGCCAGTCGCTGTGAGAAACACAGAATATATTATTATAATTAATAGCCTCCTAATGCAAAAGCAGTAATGGGCTAGGTAATGTCCCAATGGAACACCCTCCCTTCTATAGTACCAAGGCAGCTCTATAATACATACATCTATACACAAGAACACAGAGTCTGAAGCCAATTTTATATCAGAATGTATCACAAATTTTATTAAATATACATACAACAAACATATTAAAAAGGTATATAAGTGGAGAGACTCTATGTAATATAAGCACAGGGACACCAAGTAAACCAGGTTTTGATTATATTAATCCCTATGGTGTGGGCATCTATAAGGGTAGTATTGTGTCTTAGATATCACTTGTTAAATCTATATATGTGCTCATTATGATCTAGGACAAAAATGTCCAGCAAGTGCTTATTTTTATAGAGCAACAGAGGTAAACCTATCATTTAATAAGTCAAATGTTCTTACCCCAAAAAATTATATATGCAGTGTACATTCTTTTTCATACCATTTCCGTTTTTTTATTTTCTTACATCACTATCCTACTCAACCCCCCCCCCCCCTCCTCTCATCCATTACACTAACAGGACATCCTACACACATAAACATCTTCTTACCACATCCCATATATTGCTCCCTTCTCACATGTCAGCCAATGTGGGTTCCGTACAGTATGGATGATCCCCATTGCATCACATTTTACCGTTAGCTGTCACTGCCGACATGTGCACATGCGCAAACCTCCCACTCACCATAGAGTTTAAACCATAGAGTTTAAACTCTCTAGACATCCGACACTTCCTCTCCTACGTTATTTCCTCACACCACATTTAAGGAGACAGTTCACCATGCTCCTATACGCTTACCCATAGTACAAGCTACCCATCTTCAAAGGGTCATTTCCTATAAAGTTTTTTCTATTGACCAGCGGCAATAGGTGAGTACACATGAGGTTCCAATAGTTGGTAACTATGGATAGTGTTTTTAGATAGCTCTTATTTTCCACTTACCTATGCTACTCCTTGATTTTTACAGTTTGTTATGTAGATTATGCTTTGCACTGCTAAACTGTGTCCGATTGTATTGCATCTGTATTACAAGTTTTTCTTAAATTACATATCAGAAATGTACCTCCAGCTTAAGAAGAGGGACCCTGTACCTCAAGACATGCAATATCGCTTTTATCTTTGGTATTATTTTGCTGAATGAGCACTTGTACTATTTTTTGCTGACTGTACTTAAATGTTCGACGATTGTATCCAACTTTTCTATACTACCCTGCCCCTCAGGCTATACAAATCATTATGTACAGGGTCATTGTATTTCCTTTATTCCTCCTTTGCTAGATATTACTATATCAATGTGACATCAATTTTTGTTTGTTTTTTTCTCTTTTTTTCTGTACATACTTGTTGTATATGTACTCTGTACCTAATATGGGCACTATTTCTGCATACAAGTAGCAAGGCACGGAAACAAGCGAACAGGATAACACTAAGGGACCATTTGCAAGACTAACATAGGAAAACACAACAACACTCAGGCAATGCGCAAAGGGACAGGGCCCTTTTTATAGTCCAGGTAGATCATGGGCTATTAAATGATAATTCCCATGTGTGCATGCTGGCCCTTAAAGGCCGTGCACGAGCATGTGTGCGCACCCTATGGGACACAGCAGACCAGAGCAGAAGTGAGCGCTGGCGTCTCCTGGGGAGGAGATGCGTGCCAGTGCTCACAGATCCATGGCTGCGGCCGCCGGGGGGTGAGTAATCCCAATGGTCCGCGGCCATGGACACTACAGCGACATCTAAGGCAGGAAGAGGTCCCCTCTGTCATTCCATCGGCCCCCACACAACGCGATCGCTGGGTGCCAATGGTTATTATGGCAGCCTCGGGCCTAATGATGGTCCTTAGGTCTGCCATCCTTGTTCTTCTAAAGGCAGGGCTAAATAGGAGCATGTAAAAATCACAATACTCTATAATACATAAGTACAGTAATGCAGTGTATTGTACCAGTGATCAAACAATCAGTTGCTTATGTCCCTAGAGGGACATAATATACAAAAAAGTATTAAAAGCTAAAAAAATAAACTTCTCCCATTCTTCCCCTAAAGTAATGTAAAAAAAACAAAACTGTAAGGGTATGTGCACACACACTAATTACGTCCGTAATTGACGGACGTATTTCGGCCGCAAGTACCGGACCGAACACAGTGCAGGGAGCCGGGCTCCTAGCATCATACTTATGTACGATGCTAGGAGTCCCTGCTTCTCCGTGGAACTACTGTCCTGTACTGAAAACATGATTACAGTATGGGACAGTTGTCCTGCAGAGAGGCAGGGACTCCTAGCACCGTATATAACTGTGATGCTAGGAGCCCGGCTCCCTGCACTGAGTTCGGTCCGGTACTTGCGGCCGAAATACGTCCGTCAATTACGTGTGCACACATTATGTGTGCACATACCCTAATAGATATGACTGAGTCCAAGTCCAAACTATTCTAATAGTTACTTAACCATGCCAGAATTGCTGTTTTTTGGTAAATATGGCAACACAAAACTATTAGTTTTTAACAAATTGTTTTTTCTTTATAAAAGTAGTAAATTGTTAAAGAAAACTATATAAATTTGGTATTGCTGTAATCGTATTAACTCTTAAGAATAAAGTTAACATATCATTTTTAATGCACTATGAACACTGTGAAAAAAATCTGAAAAAAAACAACATTGGAGGAATCGCTGTTTTTTTTCTCTTCCCAATTTTTTTCCACCAGTTTTTGAGTATATTATTACAGAGTTATGACTTTTGTAAGGCAGGGGAGAAAAAATTTGTATCAAAACCAAAAAATGTCTGTGGATGCAAGAGGTTAAAACGTAACACGTTTAGTAAAATGATATTAAAATAGGAATAGCTAAATAAGCTTAGCATGCAGCATTAGCAGACATATTTTAAATAGAAAATATGTTTTTAATACCATTGTACATAAAACCTGAAAATTGGAAATTCAATAATTTACATCTAAAAAATTAAACAGTAAAGTATAAAAATATGAGTATTTGTGTTGAAGATTTTAGTTGCATCCTTTATAAATACAAATATAAAAGATCCAATACAGTTTAGTTAAGTAATCGCAAGCAGAAGTTCACAAGTATATTTATTACAAAATTTATACAGTAAAACAAAAAATGGATGAAAAACCAATTTACAGGTAAATAAAACACAACGTAAAGTAAGGTGTAAATAGTATTTATAGTATTAGTCATATAAACATTTCAAAGTCAAAGAATGCATTCTATGTTCAGACTTTACAGCATTTAAAATACCAATTCCATATATTCTTACAGATACTTAATGAACTGAATTTAAATATTTAGGCTACATGCACACATTGCATATTTTGATGCGGAAAATACGCAGCAAAACCGCAGGAACCGCACGGAGACACCATGAGCAACAGGCAGTGGTGAACGAGCCGAATCAAACCAGGGGAGTACATAGTAGCAAAATCAGAGCGGGAGAATAGTCAGGAGAGTCAGGGTCAAGTAAGTAAGAGCGGTCAATCGGGTGAATAGCAGGAATCGCAGAGCCAGGAAACCAGACAATCGTAGAGCCAGGAAACCATACAATCGCAGAGCCAGGATACCAGACAATCACAGGCAAAGAGGATGCTGCAAGTGAGGGTATAAATAGACCAAGGGCGGGAGATAGAACCGTCTGGCCAGGCTGTGATAGGTTCTCCCTCTCCTCAGCCTGCAAGCCTGAGTGGTAACAGATCGCGTCACTCTAGCAGACCTTGGAGCTGATGAGGGCTGATTAACCCCGGGCGTCGACACAGAACCTGTGTCTGGCAAACCCTTGACAATAATCTTAACTGTCTTACCAAAAACTCTTTTAGTAGTGATGGAAGCGCTCATTGGTACAGGAGTTCAGGAGTGCAGTTAACAAGATTGACATAACTCACTGCTCCTTGCTCCCTGGTCCTCTTCTGCTCTAGGCACCGTCGCCGCACTTGGTCCTGATGCTGTCCAGCGTCAGAATGTGGTGTGTCGCACGACATCCTGATGCCTCCGCACACTACAGCCGAATGCTGTCCAGTGACACCCAAAGCGCACACCACAGACAGGACCCATTCCACAAAGGTGGCGCGCAAAGCAGAAGAGGAGCGGTGAGTAAATTTTTTTTTTAAATCTGGGGTCTGAATTTAATGATCTGTAGTCTGACCTGGTGTCTTTGTCAATTGTGGCATCTGATCTGGGGTCTGTGTTAATTTTTGGGTCTGATCTGGGGTTTGTATTTATTGTGGGGTCTGATCTGGGGTCTGAATTCATTGTGGGGTCTGATCTGGGATCTGTTAATTTTGGGGTTTGATCTGGGTTTTTTTTTAAAGTGGTTATCCAATGACAAATATCTATCACCTATCCACAGGATAGGGGCTAAATGTATGATCCGTGGGGTTCTGACCCTTGGGACCTTCACGATCACGAGAACAGGGGTCCCAAGCCACAGTTATGGAGGCATTTGAAGGGAGCAGTAGTCATGCATGTGCCCTGCTGCTCTATTCAATGTCTTTGGGACTGACAGAGATTGCTAAATGCTGTACTCTGCCAGTCCCATACATTTTGCATGGAGCAGCCGCAGTGGCGTAGCTATAGGGCTCCCAGCGGAGACCAGGCCTCGAAGCCAGAGGGAGCCACAACCACCCTGAACTACATCTGTCAGTGAAGTTAGTGTAGTAACTTTGGCCTGTATGGTTTGCATTTGGTGAAGTTACACAGCCGCAGTTACACAATAACTCCTCTATAAACTTACCCTCCTTGCTCCCAGGTCGGATCCTCTACTGCTCTTCTCCTCTGAAATTCAACGTCAGGATGTTGTGTGCGATGAACATACAATGTCCTGATGCTGATTTGTATCAGGACCGAGAAGGGTGGTACCCGGATCTGGAGGGTAAGTAAATGTTTCCATTGATTTTTGCTAAGCTCCACCCATTTTGTGTAAAAGTATTGTGGACGGCGGAAACTGCAATTAAGTCACAAATTTTTACCGTAAATTTCTACTTTTGTGCCATTTGCGACTTTTCTTCACCAGTTTTCTGTTAATAAGTTCCTCTCTATATGTTGCTGTATGATGGTAAGAGCAATTATTGAATTGTTCTTAGTTTCATGATAATCCACTTTGAAGTTATTAGTTGAATTAAAGAATGAAACGTTATATGGATATAAATCTCTGCTTGTTGGCAGGCCATGCTTTTAAAGTTACTTTGGAAATAATAGAGGTGATAGAATCGATCCACCAGGTTTCATGTTTGCAGTAAATTATGATGATTTGTTTCTTTAAAAATCATTACAGATGAGAATATTTTAAATCTTTATATATGTATGAGTAAACTGAAAAACACAAAAACATCCAAATCTTCAAATTTGCAGGTACCCCATATTGTGGAGAAGGGGTGGTTCTGTTTAAAGAGCTATGTACAGTATTTAAAAAGAAAGTAAAATATTATAATGAAATCAAACCCTATTTAGATACAAACCATGTATGGTAAGAA
This sequence comes from Rhinoderma darwinii, assembly GCF_050947455.1. Lineage (NCBI taxonomy): Eukaryota > Metazoa > Chordata > Amphibia > Anura > Rhinodermatidae > Rhinoderma > Rhinoderma darwinii. The sequence continues at coordinate 57,106,179 of NC_134687.1, forward strand.
AATCAGACAGAAACAGTGGAGGGTCCATGAAATGGGAGCCCAACTGATAACAAGAAGATATGGAGGTTGAATATAATAGCGAGCCTTGGCTCTTTTTTTTCTAGTACTCAGTGTGAGACCCAGCGGACAGACTCTTTCACATGTTTCAATTGGATGTCAGATGAATAAAAGTGGAAATATACTATAGGGCAGGGGTCTCAATCACGTGGGCCCCTGAAGTTGTCATCTGCGGCCCGTGGGGCACCACAGCTCCCTCAGGAGAGGAGAGAGCAGGCCGAAGGAGGAATGCGCTGGCGCTCCATCATGACGTCTTGAAGGAGCCGTTGGTCGTAGGTGAGCAATGGCCACACAGCCCCTTGTAGATAGTGAAACCCCCTGAAGATATTGCCCCCTCCCCAGTAGATAGCGCTACATTCCCCCTGGGCCATACCTCTGAAACGTCCAGCAGGACAGTGCCGGATTCTTGGCGGTGTCGCGGGCCGCCGGGGGTATGTCCCGCTGTCAACTGTATCTCTGTCCTCAGGACGCAGATACAGTTTAACCCAATGCTGAAGCAAGGAATCATCAGCTCCCAGCTTCAGCATTAGTTCAGAACGAAAAAACAGAGGGAGGTCCTCCGCTCGCCGAGGACTCCCCGGGCACAGCGCTACTTTAACAGTGTAACCTGGGAAGCCCTTGACGTCACTGTCAATATATGGATAGTGATGTCAGTGGCTGGTCCTGGAGTGGAATCCTCGCTGCTGATGCTCTAGCAGGGGATTACGCTCCAGGAGTAGCCCCTGAACTGCTGCAACCAATAGAGTAGGGACGCACTTTTCGAAGGTCGCGTAAAGTGGCAAGTGGGCTTATACTATTTGATCTAAATGTTAACTAAGAACCTCATGTTCATGTTCATTGATTAACTGATTCTCGACCGCTGGTTGTGTTTTTACGGCCAGCGGTCAGGGTCCTTAATACTCGCGCCATAGACTTTTTATGGCTTGGGTTTTAACTTGCTCCCCGAGCGATTGGGCAGCTGAATTTCGGGTCTCCAGCTGTCAATGACTGCTGGGGACCCTGAGGAGAGGATAGAAGCAACTTTCGCTGCTTCTGACTTCTCTGATCACTTGTACACAGCGCTCAATGAACGCTGTTTATACACCGTGTTCCAAATTAATATGCACATTGGATTTAAGTGTCATAAACATTTAATTATTAGTTTTTAAATTAAACTCATGGATGGTATTGTGCCTTAGGGCTCTTTGGATCATTGTAATCAATCTCAGACAGATGTGATAATTAGTTTGCCAGGTGTGCCCAATCAAAGGAAAACTACTGAAGAAGGACGTTCCACATTATTAAGCAGGCCACAGGTTTCAAGCAATATGGGAAAGAAAAAGGATCTCTCTGCTGACGAAAAGCATGAAATACAAGGTATGAAAACATTGGATATTTCAAGAAAACTTAAGCGTGATCATCGTACTGTGAAAAGATTTGTGGCTGATACAGAGCACAGACGGGTTAGTTCAGATAAAGGCATAATGAGGAAGGTTTCTGCCAGACAAATTAATAGGATTAGGAGAGCAGATGCCAAAATGCCATTGCAAAGCAGCAAACAGGTATTTGAAGGCGCTGGTGGTTTGCAAGTGTGCATAAAGCTATTATTCGGCCACCCCTAAACAATGCTCACAAGCAGAAACGGTTGCAGTGGGCTCAGAAATACATGAAGACTAATTTTCAAACCGTTTTTTTTTACTGGTGAGTGCCGTGCAACCCTGGATGGTCCAGATGGATGGAGTAGTGGATGGTTGGTGAATGGCCACCATGTCCTAACAGGGCTGTGACGTCAGCAAGGAGGTGGCGGAGTCATGTTTTGGGCTGGAATCATGGGGAGAGAGCTGGTAGGCCCCTTTAGGGTCTTTGACGGTGTTAAAATGACCTCTGCAAAGTACGTAGAGTTTACAGCCAAGTTTAAGGACGAGGCAGTCGTCCGAAACGCGTAGGCCCGAGGATATCACCTTACTCCTTACCAAACCCAGGACTTTCCACAACTGGACTTCCTTTTAGCATCTTGCCAATAAACTTGGAAAAGAAAATCCATTTTAAAAATTGATTCAGCGCTGGATCCTACTCCTTCCCCTTTGTTTACGTAGAGTTTATGACTGACCACTTTCTTCCGTGGTACAAAAAGAAGAACCGTGCCTTCCGTAGCAAAATTATTTTCATGCATGACAATGCACCATCTCATGCTGCAAAGAATACATCTGTGTCATTGGCTGCTATGGGCATAAAAGGAGAGAAACTCATGGTGTGGCCCCCATGTTCCCCTGACCTCAACCCTATTGAGAACCTTTGGAGCATCCTGAAGCAAAATATATATGAGGGTGGGAAGCAGTTCACATCAAAACAGAAGCTCTGGGAGGCTATTCTGATATCCTGCAAAGATATTCAAGCAGAAACTGTCCAAATACAATGGATGCAATAATTGTGAAGGTGATATAAAAAAAGGGGTCCTATGTTAACATGTAACTTGACCTGCTAAGTTTTTTTTTGATTGAAAGAGCTTTTGATTTCTGTAAATATGACCTCCTGATGCTGCAAATTCAACAAATTACCATTTTAGTTCTCTTTACAACCTTTAAAATGTTTTGATCTCTGTTGTGCATAATAATTTGAAACAGTGCATTTTGAGTTTTTTACTTCTAAAAAAAAATCTGTTAACATTAGGAGATTTGTTCAATAAAATTTGCATTATACTCCAACGGTTGATGACTTGAAGATTATACTGACTGTCATTTGCATCGACTATTTAGGAAAATCAGCGAAAAATAACATTTGCATTATAATTTGGAACGCGTTGTAGGACTAGAGGCAGCGGCCGCTCCGCTGTCTCTATTGCTCCCGGTGTTCATGTAACTGGTCGTTAGTGACAGACTGCTGCTGGGTCCCTACTAGACCCAGCACATGAGAGGGCTGATTTCCTCTGTAACTGGGTCTGCTTTGCAGCTCCAGTTACAGTGGAAAAGCATGGTGTAAAAGAAAGAAAAAAAAAGTGCCCCAAAGGTCTTTTTTGACCTTTGAGGGACAGACCATAGTAATAAGAAAATAAAAAGTAAAGTAAAGTGCAAAAAAAATAAAATAATAATAAATACACATAAAATACCCACCGCAAAAAAAAACGTTCCCCCCGCCAATCATTGTTGTAACGCTAGCGCTGACCCAATTACCTTAATATGGACATGTAATATATTAAAATTGATGGTAGACAATGACGATCACAAATAAAAGGTCTATTTTAGGGTAAAACAATGTTATTACCAAAAACAATAGCTGAAAAGTTATTTTTTTACTATTATTTTCAAATTTTAAGAATAAAAATTCCAAAATAGCAAAAAGTATGTGTATAAAAACGATAAGAAAATAAACCTGCATTGTCTATGGAAAAAACACCACAAAAATCACGTCGGTAGCCCAACAAATAAAAAAGTTATAGCCATTTAACTAACACGTGCTAAAAAGGGCTTAACGGTGTCTGGTCCTGAAGGCTCAAAATTGCGCGGTCCTGAACTGGTTAATATTGTGGATGTGCGGTTCTTGTTTCTCCTCCTCAACCAGTATATATGTCCCATACTGGTGTGTATATTTTCCTTTGTGCATGACTTTTCATATATTCATGTATAATTTTTAATTAACATGTGGTTGCATGTCATTTTCATACCCAAACAAAATTGTAAAACAGAATATAATACTATAGTAATAGAACAATTAGCCTGAATTGACAATTTACCATATAATTAACTCCCCCAGCTCATTGAAATACATATATGCAGAATTCGAATTAGAAGTTTGTCCAGCTTTAATACAGAAACATGAGAATGAGCTCTCCACTTCTCAGAAGAGTACTCAAATTATGGCTTTCTTGATTGCATAGTAAGGTTTGCTATCACAAGCTCAAAGATCAAAAATCCCTTGCTACAAAAGTGAAAAAACAGCAGGAGAACCATCACTCAGCTTACTACTTTCTACAAATAGACACTTTTTCTAAGGTCTTAAAATTAATATTCTGGAAAATCATTGAGTACAATCTGTACTGCCGAAAACTTAGGGAAAGTTCTGATAATCTATATTTTGACCCTTAAAACTATTTTGAACTTTTAGATTAAACTGCAAGTATAGCTATTGGTTTATAAATGCTTTAAAGTCTCCTAGCCTCGGCAATGTCTGTTTTGCTAAATTATGATGTAAAAAATTGCATTGGGAAAGTTTTCATTTTAATTCTAACTGTAATAAAAATTCACGGACGAATGCGTTATGTTGCCATACAATAACTATTTGGAACGACACACTGTTTTCACGGAAGCAATTTTCAATTTCCTGAACCACACTTTGGGTTTCAATCTGTCACAGTGGCTTCCCTTTAATTAGTAAGTGTTATTTTCTTAAATATTGTATAGTTAACTATTCTATTCCTTTCAAGTGCTAATTGGATTAATTGCTTCTTTTAAGTATTTCTGTCCAGTGTTAGTAAACCCCAATCACCTATTTTTTATTGTTAATAATAAGTTACATTTGATAATACACATTTTAAAAAATGAAAGGGGTTGCATATAATTACAAAATGGGCTCTACTTGTTTTTCCCAGAAACAGCACCACTTAGTCCATAGGCTGTGCCTGGTATTGCAGGTCTTCTCCCTGAAGATGGCGGTCACGGAGATACATATTAGGCAGGCTACGCTGCATTTTTTAATAATGATATGCCCGCACTAATACTATTAGTAGTTAGTTTAGTCATTCCAACTTATTGGATTTTTAACTTGAATATCATAGGGGCACAATTATAAATTATTCATCATTTTTGGTAGTAATTAAAATGTAAGCTTTAATTTAGCTCAGGAATTGTTTACCTGGTGCCAATCTGTAGTAAATTGGTATTGTAGCTCAGCACTATTAAAGTGAGCAGTGCCTCTTTCAGATGAGCACATTTTGCATCCGTATTCCATCTGTTTTTTGCGGACCGTAAAACTGAGCTAATCTTAATCAATGAGGCTATTAACATGGGTGTATAAAATGTGTGCATATTTTAAAAACACAGCATGCACTACTTTTATTCATATTGCGATGGAAAACGCCCATCCAAGTCTATGGAGAGTGAATAAAATACAGATGCATCTGTATTTGGCTCGTATTTGATTCAGATGTGATCCATATGTTATCCGTATTGCATCCGTTTTTTCAAAGGGGCTGTCTTATGTCATTCAATTTTCTCCCTAGAAGACAGCCCATCAGTAATACGGATTTGTAATACTGATGCAATACTGATAAAATACTGACTACATACTGATGCAATATCATCCGTAACATGTCTGTATTACGGATCCGTATTACGGACAATTACAAATATGCTCCTCTAAAAGAGGCCTAGATCTAAGCTGCAATACAATACACAACCCTTACACAAGAGTAGTGATTTTTTTTGGACAAAAAAACAAACATTGTATATTTAAATATAGAGTATACAATGAATGGCAATGTACCTACAGAAGAAAAAGGCTATGGACAAACAAAGGTAAAGTCAGCCCACCATTCCACATCACTTGAACTCGAACACCTGTGCTTGGATGGGTAGGAGACCAGTTCCCAATAGAAACAAATAGTAGAAAAGGAGTTCCAGAACCAGGATGTTGCAAAAAAAAAAAAAAAAAAAAAAACATTCAATGCTTAATCCAGCAACATTAAAAAAAATCCATAGTAGAAACCTGTGCATCTTGGCTTACATATTTTGGGTGGAAACCTTAATCATAACCTTCTAACATGTACTGATTGTCCGAAGTGGAGAACCCCATTAAGGTGTTTGTTATAGATATGTTGTAATTTTGTAATAAAAACACGTAAAAGGGTTTTCCCATCTTGGACATTTATGGCATAGCAACAGGATATGGGAAAGGATATTTGGTGGGAAACCCCTTCAATTAAAAAGGGTTTACAAGAGACACAGAGAAAACAATCCTTCTAAATATCAATGATAAGTAAAATTGGATTGCCATATGGACGACTGGGCCTTTTTCTGCCATTAGTGTTTTATACCTTTTTCAAAATATTAACCTTCATGATTCCTACAAATCTAAGACAGTTTTTCAAAAACAGTAAATAGCCTGTATTCACGAGACAATTCTAAATTTGCTGTGCAAAGCAAGAGAAGATAAAGCAGGATGATTCTGAAAATCCCCTATGTAATTCACAAAGGTTTAGTATCTTTGAATCTCTCATTCTCAAGCCATGATGAAAGTTACTTTGAACAGTTATATTACTATTGTTATATAGTTCAATGAACTAAATATTTCTATGTCAAAATATTTTGTTCTATGCCTGCAGCATTCCTCCACTTTTAAAGGAATTGAACACACAGTCACAAACCACATACACTTGCATTTCTTTTTTAAAATAAGACCGGATGAAATAAAGCAATTTAGTCAAATTCTCTATTTTAAAATGAGTAGTGATATCTATAAAGGGAATAGTGTCCTGCTGCGACAAAATGGCTAGAAACGTCAGCATGAAATGCACAGAAAATATTAAATATGCATAGTGTGGATTCTATGAAATGAGCAACTAATCCAAAAAGGTCTTAATCAGTATCGGAAATCTTATTAAGGAAGAATATGTGCTTATATAATATCTGAAAACGTGAAATCTGATGTAAAAAACTATTTCTTTAATGTATACCAGTTATTTTAACATGAGTAACAAATGGGAAAAAATGGAGCAGCACTGTGGCAGCTAAAGCCAATATGGATGGAGCAAAGCTTCAAAAGCCTTGTGTGATAGAGCATCAAAAAAGAGTAAAGAAGCAGCACTCAAAAATAAAGTGAATTTATTCACCAAACATCCACTGCAACATTTCATCTTCATTGAGACGGTGAAACGTTGCAGTGGATGTTTGGTGAATAAATTCACTTTATTTTTGAGTGCTGCTTCTTTACTCTTCTTTGATGAGATTTTTTTAAACATGTATGTACCTATCATTTGGGCAGTGCCCAAGGGCCTACGGCTAAAAGAGGCCCACAGTCTTGGTCAGTTAGATCACTCCTTCAAGTTAAAGTGCACGGCCTTTAACAAAAGAGTGCAAGTGAAAAGTGTAAAGTGAAGCGTAAAGTGAAAACTGTTCATCAAGTACATTTTGATATCCCAAATCAAGTGTATTTAGACTCTAGTAGTTGGTAAGGAGTCCATGAGCTTTAATAAAAATGGGTCTAGATCACTCTCAGTCTGCAATGCAATGCTGGACTCAAAACTTGTATAATTTTATAATATATTCCAGAGCCACTTTTAAAAAAAAAACAAAAACAATTCTTCTTTTATATGATGTTGCAGCATTGACTGCAAGTGTCTGTGATTCGTGATCATAACGTTAAGAAAATGTGACAGAGAAAAATGAAATATGGTGCCAAACAGTAAATGTCATTATTTCCAATAATACTCTAGTGAGCTACACATTGACTATGATTTTCTGCAACATCTGCACAAGTTATCTAAAAAGCTATAGGAATCAGAGAGAAAAATATGTGCTGCGGATTTCCACTGTGGCTTGTCTGCAGTGGAATGCCGCAGCTAATCTGCCACATCTGAATGTGCCCATAAGGCTGGATTCACACGAGCATGTTCGGTCCGTAAAGGACGGAACGTATTTTGGCCGCAAGTCCCGGTCCGAACACACTGCAGGGAGCCGGGCTCCTAGCATCATAGTTATGTACGACGCTAGGAGTCCCTGCCTCTCCGTGGAACTACTGTCCCGTACTAAAAACATGATTACAGTACGGGACAGTTGTCCCGCAGCGAGGCAGGGACTCCTAGCATCGTACATAACTATGATGCTAGGAGCCCGGCTCCGTGCAGTGTGTTCGGTCCGGGACTTGCGGCCGAAATACGTTCCGTCCTTTACGGACCGAACATGCTTGTGTGAATCCAGCCTAAAAGTGTGTTATATCTTCGAATACTATTGACACTTCCCGGATTCATATCTTATATATTAATCTGTAGGATACCTATTGAGAAAGTGCCTGGGCCCACTATTCTTGGGGGGCCCACTCGGCCGCCGGGTGCTGATGCTGCCGCCATGGCTCTTCTAGTAGTGGAATCCCCGGCCAGAGCATTGCCGATGCTCTCGCTGGGGATTCTGCTTCTAGAGGGAGCCCCTGTCTAGGAGGCGGTGTAACTACAGCTGTAGCAGCCATAGCGAATGCTACGTGGCCCGCGGTATGAGGAAGGGCCCGTGCTATCTGCAGGGAAATATGTCCACGTTTGGCCTTCAGTCTATCAGGCTGGCATGATGACGTCATGCCAGCCTGCACAAGGATTCCGTCGGCGTTGATTCGCTCCGTTCATCGCGGGAACGGGCCTAGGTGAGTATGAAATGTTTTTGTTTTATTTTTTTGGGGTTGCTATATGGCGCTACATACAGCGGTGCTGTTTGGCGCTATCTACAGGGGGGCTGTATGGCACTATCTACAGGGGCTGTATGGCACTATCTACAGAGGGGCAGTATGACACTACTGTATCTACAAGGGGGGCTGTATGGCGCTATCTACACAGAGCTGTATGGCGCTATCTACAGAAAGGGGGCTGTAGGATGCTATCTACAGGGGGGACTGTATTGCGCTATCTACAGGGGGGCTGTTTGGTGCTAACTACAGGGGGGCTGTATGGCGTTATCTACAGGGGGACTGTATGGCGCTATCTACACGGAGCTGTATAGCGCTATCTACAGGAGGGGGGCTGTAGGATGCTATCTACAGGGGGGACTGTATTGCGCTATCTACAGGGGGGCTGTTTGGCGCTAACTACAGATGTAGCTGTCTTTACCTTGACTTTTTAGCGCATTAGATAAACAATGGCTAGATCTCTTATCTTGACTTTTTCAATGACTTTTCAATGACTACATATGTACAGGGGGAACTGTATGGCGCTATCTACAGGGGTGGCTGTATGGAGTTATCTACAGGGGGCTGTATGGTGCTATCTACAGGGGGGTTGTATCACGCTATCTACAGGGGGAGCTGTATGGAGCTATCTACAGGGGGTGTATAGTGTTATCTACAAGGGGGCATATGGCTCTATCTACAGGGGGGCTGTATGGAGCTATCTACTGGTGGGCTGTATGGCGCTATCTACAGGGGGCTATATGACTATCTACAGGGGGCTGTATGGTGCTAGCTATGGGGGGGGCTGTATGGCACTATCTACAGGGGGCTGTATGGCACTATTTACAGTGGGCTGTCTGGTGCTATCTACAGGGGGGCTGTATGGTGCTATCTACAGAGGGAGCTGTATGGTGCTATCTACAGGGGAGCTGTATGGTGCTATCTACAGGGGGGCTGTTTGGCGCTAACTACAGGGGAAGCTGTATGGCGCTATCTAGAGGGGGAATGTATGAAGCAATCTACAGTGGGGCTGTATGATGCTATCTACAAAGGGAGTTGTATTGAGCTATCTACAGGGGGCATATGGTGCTATCTACAGGGGGTGCATGGCGCTATCTACAGGGGGGCTGTATGGCACTATCTACAGGGAGCTGTATGGCACTATTTACAGGTGCTGTTTGGCGCTAACTACAGGGGGAGCTGTATGGCGCTAACTACAGAGGGATTGTATGGCGCTATCTACAGGGGGCTGTATGGTGCTAACTACAGATATAGCCGTCTTTACCTTGACTATTTAGCGCATTAAATAAACAATGGCTAGATCTCTTATCTTGACTTTTTCAATGACTTTTAAATGACTACATATGTAATGGGAAAGCTTTATGGCGCCATCTACAGGGGTGGCTGTATGGAGTTATCTACAGGGGGCTGTATGGCTCTATCTACAGGAGGGCTGCATCACGCTATCTACAGGGGGAGCTGTATGGAGCTATCTACAGGGGGTATATGGTGTTATCTACAAGGGGGCATATGGCTCTATCTACAGGAGGGCTGTATGGAGCTATCTACCTGGGGGCTGTATGGCGCTATCTACAGGGGGCTATATGACACTATCTACAGGGGGGCTGTATGGCGCTAGCTATGGGGGGGCTGTATGGCACTATCTACAGTTGTCTGTATGGCACTATTTACAGTGGGCTGTCTGGTGCTATCTACAGGGGGACTGTATGGTGCTATCTACAGGGGGGCTGTTTGGCGCTAACTACAGGGAGAGCTGTATGGCGCTATCTAGAGGGGGGATGTATAAAGCAATCTACAGTGGGGCTGTATGGCGCTATCTACAGGGGGCTCTATGATGCTATCTACAAAAGGAGCTGTACTGAGCTATCTACAGGGGGCATATGGTGCTATCTACGGGGGGTGCATGGCGCTATCTACCGGGGGTCTGTATGGGGCTATCTACAGGGGGGCTGTATGGCACTATCTACAGGAGGCTGTATGGCACTATTTACAGGTGCTGCATGGCGCTATCTACAGGGGGGCTGTATGGCACTATCTACAGGGAGGGCTGTATGGCGCTATCTACAGGGTGGCTGTTTGGCGCTAACTACAGGGGGAGTTGTATGGCGCTAACTACAGAGGGGTTGTATGGCGCTAACTACAGATATAGCCATCTTTACCTTGACTATTTAGCGCATTAAATAAACAATGGCTAGATCTCTTATCTTGACTTTTTCAATGACTTTTCAATGACTACATATGTACAGGGGAAGCTGTATGGTGCCATCTACAGGGGTGGCTGTATGGAGTTATATACAGGGGGCTCTATTGCGCTATCTACAGGGCGGCTGTATGACGCTATCTACAGGGGGCATATGGTCTTATCTACAAGGGGGCATATGGCACTATCTACTGGGAGGTCTGTATGGTGCTATCCACGGGAGGGCTGTATGGCTCTATCTACAGGGGGCTGTATGGCGCTATCTACAGGAAGGCTGTATGGAGCTATCTACTGGGGGGCTGTATGGCGCTATCTACAGGGGGGCTGTATGGCGCTAGCTATGGGGGGGGCTGTATGTCACTATCTACATGGGGATGTATGGCACTATCTACAGGGGGCTGTATGGCACTATTTACAGTGGGCTGTCTGGCGCTATCTACAGGGGGGCTGTATGGTGCTATCTACAGGGGGAGCTGTATGGTGCTATCTACAGGGGGACTGTATGGTGCTATCTACAGGGGGGCTGTTTGGTGCTAACTACAGGGGGAGCTGTATGGCGCTATCTACAGGGGAGATGTATGAAGCAATCTACAGCGGGGCTGTATTGCGCTATCTACAGGGGGCTCTATGATGCTATCTACAAGGGGAGCTGTATTGAGCCATCTACAGGAGGCATATGGTGATTTCTGCGGGGGGCGGGGGTGCATGGCGCTATCTACAGGGGGCCTGTATGGCACTATCTACAGGGGGCTGTATGGCACTATCTACAGGGGGCCTGTATGGCACTATCTACAGGGGGCTGTATGGCACTATTTACAGGTACTGCATGGCGCTATCTACAGGGGGGCTGTATGGCGCTATCTAAAGAGGGTTGTATGGCGATATCTACAGGGGGCTGTATGGCACTATCTACAGGGTGCTGTATGACGCTACCTACGGGGTGCTGTATGGCGCTACGTATGGGTGGGCTGTACGGCACTATCTTCAGGGGGCTGTATGGCACTATTTACAGGGGGGCTGTATGGCGCTATCTACAGGGGGGCTTTATGGCGCTATCTACAGGGGGCTGTATGGCGCAATCTACAGTGGGGGGCCTATGGTGCTATCTACAGGGGGCTGTATGGCGCTATCTACAGATGGGCTGTATAGAGCTACCTACAGATGGGCCGTATGGCACTTTCTACAGGCGGCTGTATAGCTCTATCTACAGGGGGCCATATGGCACTATCTATAGGGGGGCTGTTTGGCGCTACCTATGGGGGGGCTGTATGGCACTATCTACAGGTGGCTGTATAGCTCTACTTACAGGGGGGCTGTATGGCGCTATCTACAGGGAGGGCTGTATGATGATTTCTACAGGGGGAGCGGTATGGCACTATCTACAGGGGGGATGTATGGAGCTATCTACAGTGGGGTTGCATGGTGCTATCTACAGGGAGCTGTATAATAATTTCTACAGGGGGAGCTGTATGGCACTATCTACAGGTGGCTGTATGGCGCTATCTACAGGGGGCTGTATGGCACTATCTATAGGGGGGCTGTTTGGCGCTACCTATGGGGGGCTGTATGGCACTATCTACAGGTGGCTGTATGGCACTACTTACAGGGGGCTGTATGGCGCTATCTACAGGGAGGGCTGTATGATGATTTCTACAGGGGGAGCTGTATGGCGCTATCTACAGGGGGGGATGTATGGAGCTATCTACAGTATGGTTGCATGGCACTATCTACAGTGGGGCTGTATGATAATTTATACAGGGGGAGCTGTATGACACTATCTACAGGTGACTGTATGGCGCTATCTACAGGGGGGATGTATGATACCATCTACAGGGGGAGCTGTATGTGCTATATACAGGGGGCTTTATGGTGCTATCTACAGGGTGGCTGTATGGGGCTATTTACAGGGGGGGCTGAATGGCACTATCTACAGGGGGCAGTATGATGCTTTCTACAGGGGGCTGTTTGGCCCTAACTACAGGGGGAGCTGTATGGCGCTGTCTACAGGGGGGTTGTATGGTGCTACCTATGGGGGCTGTATGGCGCCTTCTACGGGGGGCTGTCTGGCGCTATCTACAGGGGAGCTGTATGGCGCTACAGTGGGGCTGTATGGCGTTATCTACTGAGGGGCTGTTTGGTGTTAACTACAGGGGGAGCTGTATGAAGCTATCTACAGGGGGCTGTATGGCGCTATCTACAGGGGGGATGTATGGCACTATCTACAGGGGAGATGTATGACGCTTTCTACAAGGGGAGCTGTAAAGAGCTATATACAGAGGATGTATGGTGCTATCTAAAGAGGGGGACGCATGGCGCTATCTACAGAGGGGTTAGTATGGCGCTATCTACAGGGGAGCTGTATGGCGCTATCTACAGTGGGGCTGTATGGCGCTATCTACTTGGGGGGCTGTTTGGCGTTAACTACAGGGGGAGCTGTATGGCGCTATCCACAGGGGGCTGTATGAAGGTATCTACTGGGGGATGTATGACGCTTTCTACAGGGGGAGCTGTATGGAGCTATATACAGAGGACATATGGTGCTATCTACAGAGGGGGGCGCACGGCTCTATCTACAGGGGGGCTGTATGGCGCTATCTACAGAGTGGGCTGTATGGCACTATCTACAGGGGGAGCTGTATAGCGCTATCTACAAAGGGTCTGTATGGCGCTATCTACTGGGTATCTGTTTGGCGCTAACTACAGGGGGAGCTGTATGGCGCTATCTACATGGGGCTGTATGAAGCTATCTACAGGGAGGGCTGAATGGTCCTACTACAGGGGGGCTGTATGATGCTATCTACAGGGGGAGCTGTATGGAGCTATATACAGGGGACGTATGGTGCTATCTATAGGCGGGGTGCATGACGCTATCTACAGGGGGGTCTGTATGGATCTATCTACAGGGGGAAATGTATGGAGCTATATACATGGGATGTATTGTGCTATCTAGAGGGGGGCGCATGGTGCTATCTACAGGGGGGGCTGTATGTGCTCTCTACAGGGGGAGGCTGTATGGCGCTATCTGCAGGGGGGCTGTATAGCACTATTTACAAGGGATATGTATGGCGCTATTTACAGGGGGACTGTATGACACAATCTACATGGGGCTGTTTGGTGCTATCTATAGGTGGCTGTACGGTGCTATCTTCAGGGGGGCTGTTTGGTGCTAACTACAGGGGGAGCTGTATGGTGCTATCTACAGTGGGTTGTATGGCACTATCTACAGGGGGACTCTATGGCACTATTTACGGGGGATGTATGGCGCTACCTATGGGTGGGCTGCATGGCACTGTCTACAGGGCGGCTGTGTGGCACTATTTACAGGGAGGCTGTATGGCATTATCTGCAGGGGGCTTTCTGGTGCTATCTACAGGGGGAGCTGTATGGCGCTATCTACAGGGGGGCTGTGTGGCGTTATCTACAGGGGGCTGTTTGGGGCTAACTACAGGGGTAGCTGTATGGCGCTATCTACAGGGGGTTGTATGGCACTATCTACAGGGGGCTGTATAGCACTATTTACAGGGGGGCTGTATGATGTTACCTATGGGGTTGCTGCATGTCACTATCTACAGGGGGCTGTGTGGCACTATTTATAGGTTGGTTGTATGGTGTTATCTACAGGGGGGCTGTATGGCGCTATCTACAGGGGGAGCTGTATGGCACTATCTACCGGGAGGCTGTATGGTGCTATCTACAGGGGGAGCTGTATGGCACTATCTACAGGGGGGCTGTATGGCGCTACCTATGGGGGAGGCTGCATTGCATGATCTCCAGGGGGGCTGTATGGCACTACCTACGGGGGGGGGGCTGTATGGCACTATCTACAGGGGACTGTATTGCGCTATTTACAGGGGGCTGTATGGTGCTATCTACAGGGGGAGCTGTATGGCACTATCTACTTGGGGGCTGTATGGCGCTATCTACAGGGGGGCTGTATGGCGCTAGCTATGGGGGGGGGCTGTATGTCACTATCTACATGGGGATGTATGGCACTATCTACAGGGGGCTGTATGGCACTATTTACAGTGGGCTGTCTGGCGCTATCTACAGGGGGGCTGTATGGTGCTATCTACAGGGGGAGCTGTATGGTGCTATCTACAGGGGGACTGTATGGTGCTACCTACAGGGGGGCTGTTTGGTGCTAACTACAGGGGGAGCTGTATGGCGCTATCTACAGGGGAGATGTATGAAGCAATCTACAGCGGGGCTGTATTGCGCTATCTACAGTGGGCTCTATGATGCTATCTACAAGGGGAGCTGTATTGAGCCATCTACAGGAGGCATATGGTGATTTCTGCGGGGGGGGGGGGGGTGCATGGCGCTATCTACAGGGGGCCTGTATGGCACTATCTACAGGGGGCTGTATGGCACTATCTACAGGGGGCCTGTATGGCACTATCTACAGGGGGCTGTATGGCACTATTTACAGGTACTGCATGGCGCTATCTACAGGGGGGCTGTATGGCGCTATCTAAAGAGGGTTGTATGGCGATATCTACAGGGGGCTGTATGGCACTATCTACAGGGTGCTGTATGACGCTACCTACGGGGTGCTGTATGGCGCTATGTATGGGTGGGCTGTATGGCACTATCTTCAGGGGGCTGTATGGCACTATTTACAGGGGGGCTGTATGGCGCTATCTACAGGGGGGCTTTATGGCGCTATCTACAGGGGGCTGTATGGCGCAATCTACAGTGGGGGGCCTATGGTGCTATCTACAGGGGGCTGTATGGCGCTATCTACAGGGGGGCTATATAGAGCTACCTACAGATGGGCCGTATGGCACTTTCTACAGGCGGCTGTATAGCTCTATCTACAGGGGGCCATATGGCACTATCTATAGGGGGGCTGTTTGGCGCTACCTATGGGGGGGCTGTATGGCACTATCTACAGGTGGCTGTATAGCTCTACTTACAGGGGGGCTGTATGGCGCTATCTACAGGGAGGGCTGTATGATGATTTCTACAGGGGGAGCGGTATGGCACTATCTACAGGGGGGATGTATGGAGCTATCTACAGTGGGGTTGCATGGTGCTATCTACAGGGAGCTGTATAATAATTTCTACAGGGGGAGCTGTATGGCACTATCTACAGGTGGCTGTATGGCGCTATCTACAGGGGGCTGTATGGCACTATCTATAGGGGGGCTGTTTGGCGCTACCTATGGGGGGCTGTATGGCACTATCTACAGGTGGCTGTATGGCACTACTTACAGGGGGCTGTATGGCGCTATCTACAGGGAGGGCTGTATGATGATTTCTACAGGGGGAGCTGTATGGCGCTATCTACAGGGGGGGATGTATGGAGCTATCTACAGTATGGTTGCATGGCACTATCTACAGTGGGGCTGTATGATAATTTATACAGGGGGAGCTGTATGACACTATCTACAGGTGACTGTATGGCGCTATCTACAGGGGGGATGTATGATACCATCTACAGGGGGAGCTGTATGTGCTATATACAGGGGGCTTTATGGTGCTATCTACAGGGTGGCTGTATGGGGCTATTTACAGGGGGGGCTGAATGGCACTATCTACAGGGGGCAGTATGATGCTTTCTACAGGGGGCTGTTTGGCCCTAACTACAGGGGGAGCTGTATGGCGCTGTCTACAGGGGGGTTGTATGGTGCTACCTATGGGGGCTGTATGGCGCCTTCTACGGGGGGCTGTCTGGCGCTATCTACAGGGGAGCTGTATGGCGCTACAGTGGGGCTGTATGGCGTTATCTACTGAGGGGCTGTTTGGTGTTAACTACAGGGGGAGCTGTATGAAGCTATCTACAGGGGGCTGTATGGCGCTATCTACAGGGGGGATGTATGGCACTATCTACAGGGGAGATGTATGACACTTTCTACAAGGGGAGCTGTAAAGAGCTATATACAGAGGATGTATGGTGCTATCTAAAGAGGGGGACGCATGGCGCTATCTACAGAGGGGTTAGTATGGCGCTATCTACAGGGGAGCTGTATGGCGCTATCTACAGTGGGGCTGTATGGCGCTATCTACTTAGGGGGCTGTTTGGCGTTAACTACAGGGGGAGCTGTATGGCGCTATCCACAGGGGGCTGTATGAAGGTATCTACTGGGGGATGTATGACGCTTTCTACAGGGGGAGCTGTATGGAGCTATATACAGAGGACATATGGTGCTATCTACAGAGGGGGGCACACGGCTCTATCTACAGGGGGGCTGTATGGCGCTATCTACAGAGTGGGCTGTATGGCACTATCTACAGGGGGAGCTGTATAGCGCTATCTACAAAGGGTCTGTATGGCGCTATCTACTGGGTATCTGTTTGGCGCTAACTACAGGGGGAGCTGTATGGCGCTATCTACATGGGGCTGTATGAAGCTATCTACAGGGAGGGCTGAATGGTCCTACTACAGGGGGGCTGTATGATGCTATCTACAGGGGGAGCTGTATGGAGCTATATATACAGGGGACGTATGGTGCTATCTATAGGCGGGGTGCATGACGCTATCTACAGGGGGGTCTGTATGGATCTATCTACAGGGGGAAATGTATGGAGCTATATACATGGGATGTATTGTGCTATCTAGAGGGGGGCGCATGGTGCTATCTACAGGGGGGGCTGTATGTGCTCTCTACAGGGGGAGGCTGTATGGCGCTATCTGCAGGGGGCTGTATAGCACTATTTACAAGGGATATGTATGGCGCTATTTACAGGGGGACTGTATGACACAATCTACATGGGGCTGTTTGGTGCTATCTATAGGTGGCTGTACGGTGCTATCTTCAGGGGGGCTGTTTGGTGCTAACTACAGGGGGAGCTGTATGGTGCTATCTACAGTGGGTTGTATGGCACTATTTACAGGGGGACTCTATGGCACTATTTACGGGGGATGTATGGCGCTACCTATGGGTGGGCTGCATGGCACTGTCTACAGGGCGGCTGTGTGGCACTATTTACAGGGAGGCTGTATGGCATTATCTGCAGGGGGCTTTCTGGTGCTATCTACAGGGGGAGCTGTATGGCGCTATCTACAGGGGGGCTGTGTGGCGTTATCTACAGGGGGCTGTTTGGGGCTAACTACAGGGGTAGCTGTATGGCGCTATCTACAGGGGGTTGTATGGCACTATCTACAGGGGGCTGTATAGCACTATTTACAGGGGGGCTGTATGATGTTACCTATGGGGTTGCTGCATGTCACTATCTACAGGGGGCTGTGTGGCACTATTTACAGGTTGGTTGTATGGTGTTATCTACAGGGGGGCTGTATGGCGCTATCTACAGGGGGAGCTGTATGGCACTATCTACCGGGAGGCTGTATGGTGCTATCTACAGGGGGAGCTGTATGGCACTATCTACAGGGGGGCTGTATGGCGCTACCTATGGGGGAGGCTGCATTGCATGATCTCCAGGGGGGCTGTATGGCACTACCTACGGGGGGGGGGGCTGTATGGCACTATCTACAGGGGACTGTATGGCGCTATTTACAGGGGGCTGTATGGTGCTATCTACAGGGGGAGCTGTATGGCACTATCTACTTGGGGGCTGTTTGGTGTTAACTACAGGGGGAGCTGTATGGCGCTATCTACAAGGGGGCTGTATGAAGCTATCTACAGGGGGGCTGAATGGCGCTATGTACAGGGGGGCTGTATGACGCTATCTACAGGGGAAGCTGTATGGAGCTATATACAGGAGACGTATGGTGCTATCTATAGGTGGGTGCATGACGCTATCTACAGGGTGTGCTGTATGGCTCTATCTACAGGGGGAGGCTGTATGGTGCTATCTACTGGGGGGCTGTTTGGTGTCAACTACAGTGGGAGATGTATGGAGCTTTATACATGGATGTATTGTGCTTTCTAGAGGGCGGCACGTGGCGCTATCTACAGGGGGGCTTTATGTGCTATATACAGGGGGAGGCTGTATGGCGCTATCAATAGGGGGCTGTATGGCTATATTTACAAGGATATGTATGGCGCTATCTACAGGGGGGCTGTATGATGCAATCTACAGGGAAGCTGTTTGGCGCTATCTACAGGGGGCTGTACGGAGCTATCTACAGTGGGGCTGTTTGGCGCTAACTACAGGGGGAGCTGTATGGTGCTATCTACAGTGGGTTGTATGGCACTATCTACAGGGGGACTCTATGGCACTATTTACGGGGGGATGTATGGTGCTACCTATGGGGGGCTGCATGGCACTAACTACAGGGGGCTGTGTGGCACTATTTGCAGGTGGGTTGTATGGTGTTATCTACCGGGAGGCTGTATGGCGCTATCTACAGCGGGAGCTGTATGGCACTATCTACAGGAGGGCTGTATGGCGCTACCTACGGGGGGCTGTATGGCACTATCTATGGGAGGAGCTGTGCGGCATTACCTGGAGGAGGGGCTGTTTGGCACTATCCACAGAGGGCACTAAATTTATGGTGGTACAAACTGGGGGCCTAACTTATTTATAGGGGCACAAACAGGGTTTAACTTCTATATTTGGGCCACAAAGTGACGTTTTCTGCCATTTTACTGCCACCGTGAGTTCCCCCGCAAAGGAGCCCATTAAGTCTGTGTCGCCCAAGGGCCCACATAAATCTGGAGCCGGCCCTGATTCTCTCAAAAGTGGTCTTTGCATGCGTGAGTCACTACCCACAGAAAATAATCTTAACTGGTTGCCGACACAGGACGAGAATGCTCCTCCTGTTCGGCAGGTGCTTGATGCATTAGGATGAGCATTCTCGTCTTGTGTGACAGCCAGTGTGCGACCGTGTTCAGGAGCTGGGTGCCTCGCTCTAATGGCGGAAAGAAGTGAAACCTCTTCTCTTCAGCTGTCAACCCCTTGAATACCGCGATCAAAGCTGATCGAATAGGAGTAGGGGGGACTGCCTTTTGACTGCATCACAGGACATGCCGGAGGCACGACATAGCAGATGCCTATCCGTTTTAAACGGACAGGCAGTAATACACTGCAATACAAAAGTATAGCAGTGTATTATACTAGCGATCTGAGAATCGCATATTAAAGTCCCCTAGTGTGACTAGTAAAAAAGTAAAAAAAAAGTTTTATAAATGTAATTTAAAAAAAAGTGAAAAAAAAAATTAAAAACCCACTTTTCCCCTGAGAAAGTGCTTTACTATTAAAAAATCAAAATAATGTAAAAAAGTTACGCATATTTGGTATCACCGCGTCCGTAATGACTCCGACTATAAATCTATTACATTATTTAACCCGTACGGTGAACGCCGGAAAAAATTAAATAAGAAACTATGGAAAAATTGCTGCTTTCTGTGAATCCTGACTTAAACATTTTTGGGATAAAAAGTGATCAAAAAGTCGCATCTACTCCAAACTGGTACCAATAAAAACGAATAGTCTTCCCGCAAAAAAAACCTGTCATACAACTGCATCGGCGGAACAATAAAAAAGTTATGGCTCTTCAAATATGGACACACAAAAACAAATAATTTGGAAAAAAAAAGTGTTTTTACTGTGTAAAAGTAATAAAACATACAAAAACTATACAAATTTGGTATCGTTTTAATCGTAACAACCTGCTGAATAAAGTTATTGTGTTATTTATACCACACGGTAAGCGGCGTAGATTTAGGACGCAAAAAAGTGTGGCGAAATTTCAGTTTTTTTCTATTCCCCCCCAAAAAAAGTTTATAAAAGTTATTCAATAAGTAATATGTACCTCAAAATGGTGCTATTAAAAAATACAACTTGTCCTGCAAAAAACAAGACCTTATACAGCTATGTTGACGCAAAAATAAAAAAGTTATAGATCTTGGAATGCGACGATGGAAAAACGTAAAAAATGGCTTGGTCATTAAGGTTTAAAATAGGCTAGTCATTAAGGGGTTAAATACTGAGCGGAAAAAACGCGTTTTATTCCGCAGCATTTCAATTGTATTTGCGTAAATGCTGCTTATTTGTTGGGGGCTTTCCTTAGTGAATTCAATGGTGAGAAAAAACTCGCAACAAATAGCAGTTGTTGCATTTTTTTGTGGCGGGTTCGCAGCGATTCTGCCGCAAAAAACGCAACTCAGAGAACATTTTTTTTTATATACTTAACCAGTAGTCTGTGTTTCTTCCTCCAGGCTGGCCTCCTGGGATGACGTTTCATCCCATATAGCTGCTGCAGCCAATCATAGGCTGTAGGCCCGGTCACATAGGATGAGAGACTTCATCCCAGAAGGCCGGCCTGGATGACATCAGAGAACCGGCCAGCTGGGATGACGCTTCATCCCATGTGACTGCCGCTGCAGACAATTACAGGCTATAGTGGTATACTGAGGACTCCGGTGGATAGGTCATCAGTTGTCCGTTAGTGGACAACCCCTTTAATTAACTGGCTGAACCACCACTTTGAGTGGTATTAACAAATTTAGGTCACAGCTGAAGCTGTTATGTAACTTTTCTTTTATTTCTACATGTACATGTACCTACATGTACCTTATCAATAATAATTAATGTTGGTAAGCTCTTTAACATCAACACAGTGGCGTAACTATAGGGGTCGCAGCGGTCGCAATTGCAATTGCCCACGGCCCCCCACACCACATCAATGAAAAGTTACTACAGTAACTGGTGCCTATGTAATAAACTACAGGGTCCCCTGTTACTATAGTAACTGACAGTACTTACCCCTCTCTTTCTGGAGCGTAGCGGAGGTTCTGATGTCACAGCGCTGTTCACTGCGCACAACATCCTGACACTGGATGGAGTCAGGACCTCCGCTGTGGCCAAAGAGGAGGGTATGTTTAATATTACTGTCTGCTGAAGCTGATGGGTCAGGGTCCAACTCCCGGGACCCCTGCCAATCAGCTGTTTTCAAGGGGCTGCAGCGCTCGCACGAGGATAGGCCATTAATGTTTAGGGGCTGGACAACCCATTTTAAGCCCACCGTGTGTTAGACTTAGATACACGGCCCCAACAGACAGTAATCTTATACTGTATAAGATTACTGTCTGCTGGACCCTGTATCTAAGCCTACCTTAGGCTTAGATACAGGGTCCAACAAGCAGTATCACACATGCACATGGGCCCTGTATCTAAGGCCCTGCTCACATCACCGCTGCCCTTCTGTCTGAGGTTTTCATCGGGTTGACCCCATAACGGAAAGGCAAACGGAAACCTTAGCTTCCATTTGCATCACCATTGATCTCAATGGTGATGGACACTTTGCTAATGGTTTCCATTTGTCACCATTGTGAACGGGCTCCGTTGTTTTGGCAGAATCAATAGCGCAGTCGACAATGCAAAACAACTGTCGCAACGGTGACAAACGGAAACCTTTAGCAACATTTCCGTC
This sequence comes from Rhinoderma darwinii, assembly GCF_050947455.1. NCBI lineage: Eukaryota > Metazoa > Chordata > Amphibia > Anura > Rhinodermatidae > Rhinoderma > Rhinoderma darwinii. The sequence continues at coordinate 57,128,078 of NC_134687.1, forward strand.
ATCATTGAGATCCTGATGGAAACCTCCAACGGAAGGGCAGCGGTGATGTGAACAGGCCCTTACTAATGTTTTTTTTAATGTTTTTTTTATAGGTTCGGTCGTTGGACTACGTCGGATGCGAGGACTACTTCGATGACGGCTTTTTTTTCTCAATAAAATAGTTAACGAGGGTTGTGTGGGGGATTTTATTTCAATAAATCATTTTTTTCTTTGTATTTTTTTTAAACTTTATCGCTACCGCCTTAGTAATGGCCGCTGACTGTTTGACAGCGTCTATTACTAAGGCGGGGCTTATTGTTAGCCAGTGAAAAGGCTAACACTAACCCCCATTATTACCCTGGTACCCACCACCAAGGTTGCCGGAAACAGCTGGGCACGATCCAGTACCCGACCATCTGTAGTGATGATCGGAGAATTGGGGCGGCCGCAGGCTGTATTATTAGGCTGGGAAAGGCCAAAAACAGGGGCCTTCCCACCCTGGTAATGCTAGGCTGCTGCTGCTGTGTTGTATCTGGCTGGTTAGGAAAAATGTCACGTCATTTAAAAAAATAATTATAATAATAATTGGAAAGCACGATGTGGGGTTCCGCCATTTTCATAACCAGCCAGATGCAGCATAGAGGCAGCAGGCTAGCATTACCAGGGTGGGAAGAGCCTCTGTTTTGGGGTTTTTCCAGCCTGATAACAGCCTGCGGCAGCACCAGTGCCCCTCCGTCACTACAGATGGTCAGGTACAGGATCGTACTCAGCTCTTCCCGGCCCCCCTGGTGGCGGTGGGTACTGGGATAATAATGGGGGTTAGTGTTAACCTCTTCATGTCTAACATTAAGCCTCGCCTTAGTAATGGACGTTGTCAATCAGCCAGCAACTAAGGTGGTAGTAATAAAGTTTAAAAAAATATGAAGACACAGATAATATATTTTATTGAAATAAAAATCCCACACACAACCCTTATTAACCATTTTATTGAGAATTAAAAAAACCCTGTTATCGAAGTAGTCCTCGAATCTGAAGTAGTCCAACAACCGAACTTGTAAAAAAACACCAAACACACAAAGATAATTAGTAACACATAAAAAAGCAAAACAATTATTATTCTTACCTTTCCTGGGTCCAGCGCTGGAGCCGCAATGTCAGTAAGCTGGTCCCTATATCTAATCCTATCATGTGTGATACTGTCTGCTGAGCAGCTGTATCTAATCCTATCCATAGCTATAGTGTCGTAGTGCTATATATATACATATACACATATATACACACATTTTTTTTGGGGCGGACACATATGTGTTGGGGTCATTTCCCCTGATGTTTTAAGTCCTCAGCAACGCCCCTGGCTGCTAGTGCTGCATCGTTGGGTCACTTAAGAGACCCAGCGATGCAGCTGAAAGTTGAGGGCCATCGGTTAAGAGAATTTTGGCGGGGCCCAAGAAGAACCCTTGCATCGGGGGCCCATGAGCCTTTAGCTACGCCCCTTCATATACATACTGTTTTATTGTATATTTTATAGTTGGTCAAATTATTTGCATGTAAAATCCTGAATTTAAATATGATTTAACATAATTGATCGCATTTTAGTTCAAGCAATGATGTTTAAGCTTAAAAGGGAATTTGTACCAATACACAATAATAATAATTTTAAGGAAATGTTGAATCTCAAAGTGCACTTCATTGGTTAAATGCACTGCGCAAATAATAAACACCCGCCAACGTTCCATTAGTTGCTAGGCAACATGTTTTTATGTTCTGTTTTGAAGACAGTTCTAGTAAATAATATACCTAAGGAGACTATCTGTTTTTAATGTAGGTATAGCTTAAGAAAATTTCATGCAACATTTTTGTATACCTGTGCTTGCTCTTTCTCTCCATAATTGGTATCAAAAAGGAGATAAAATAGCGGAGCTTGTCATTTAAGACTTACATATACCACATGTTTATAATACTATATGTTGATGTGATGATCTCCTCATTATCATTTTTTCTTTTTGTGATGATCAATGTACCAAAATGACTCTATAAAATCTCTCTGATTATATTTTATGAAGAAAGGAGAAAAGGGAGACTACTTCAGGAGAAAATAATATAATCTACAAAATATATATTAATACATTGTAAACGCTAGCACACTTAGAACAATAATCTTTGAGAAAAAATAGTACCATGTACTATCCAAATAATACCATCATGCAATTCACAATATATTGCCACCACCTATACCACAAAATTATATGGTGCCCTTATAATATAGAGATTCACTGCCAAAATAACAGTGCTTATTCAATGCCCAGATATAAAGTGCTCAGGTCCTCTGTTTCCACGACAACCATCAGAGGCTTGTATTGGCTGTGAATAATCCTGAGTACCATGGAGGCTCTAGGGCATTTTCTCCTTTTACCCTTAGCAATTAGGCTAGAAGATATTTTGTAATTTTTTTTATCATGAGTGTGATTTTTATATTTTCACAACAGTATGACTAAATTTAAGGAAATTGGTTTGAAACTGATGAGGAATCAAGAAGTGTTTTATTCATTAAAACCTGAGAAAGGACATAAACAACAGTTTTAGAATAATTTATTTAAAGAACAAAGTCATTCAACATCCAAATCACCTGTGTAAAAAATACATAACATAATACCCCTTTATATCTGTAATAATTGCAACCAAATAATTTTAAATCTGTCTTTTCAATTTCCATAATTCTTCTCCATTATTATTTGAGAAACAAATTGATATGATACATTTTAGTAGGCTTATTTTCATGAACTGCTTGCTAGCGATGGGGTCTGTTTTGATTGTATCAATCGGCCCATTCTATTCAGTCCATATAAATTTGCCGGGAAGTGCAAGTGCCCCGATAACCAGGGAGCGGTGCTTCAAGATGAAATAAAATCTGACAGAACTTCTAAATACATTATAGTAGTAAGTGCCATATATCCCCCTTATCCACTGTTTAAAAAAACATTTTATATAAAGCGGCTAACACCATTAAAAGCCAGCATTAGTAATATCAGCTAACTATACCCCTCATGATTGGCTGTGATAGAGGCAGGCATAACCACAGTACATTTGCGGAAGTCTGCCTGCCAAGCATTATGAAGAAGTCCACCCGCAGTCACGTGATCCTTATTTAAATCTGTAAAACAGAGGCTAGCGCTCACTGGTGACCACCGTTTTGTTGCGTTTGCTGCCAATCTAACCCCAACGTTTCAAATCAGAAACTTTAGGGAAATTCGGACTGAATTTGATTAGTGTAGAATCGATTCACTGATCTCTACTGCTTATTTTACTTCTGGAATCAAAGTTCTAAGTCGGAAGGATTTTGACTAGACCAGTCCACAGAGGTATGATCTCACCTTCTTAAACATCCATGTGTATACTTGCTTTGTGGTTTTGATCAGCTTCAGTTTATGGGCAGTTAATCTGTGTGAAAGTGAGTAAGGTGTGTTTTATGTGACTCTATTTTGTAAGAAGAATCCATTTAATAGTGTGAAGGATCTGTTTCTCTGTAAGACAAAACTTATGCTGGGACTGTCTGGGAAATCATGTGCTTACCATTCCTTATCTAAGTCTGCTATGAGAATGTAGGCGTGTTAACTGTGCAGCTGTAAGATTCTCGTGGGAAGCTGTGTCTTACTCATGATTTCCCAGGGGAAACCTGTCTTACTCGTGATTGGCTGAGCTCGAGCTGAGCCCACATGTGGGATACAATTTTAACTGCATACTAACATTAAACCAGAAAATAATTTTTGGGTATACAAAGCATGTCTCTGTGTGTCTTACTTCTCTCCGATATATCGATCTAACTATTGGATTTGGATCTGGGCAAGTGACTAAAGTGTGTCCATTGACACACCTATCTAAACCTTTAGTCTAAAATATTTTGCACAGGATTGTGTCAACAGTTTGTGTAATTTTTTTAATAATGACAATGGCAAGAAAACATTACCAAACCGTCTCCATGCCACCACCTTTTTGACTGTTGGTATGATTCTTACTGTAGAAATGCTACTTTGCTTTGTATCTGATATAATTGGTATAGATAAGCGAATTTATCAAAATTCGTTTCTGGTCCAATTCAGTCTAACTGGTGGTCAGATTCGATTCAGCCTGAATAAATTTGTCGCAAATCAAAAGTTGCCCAATTGCCCTGAAAATTTGTGTGTGACACTCTGACGTTTTCTAGGACTTTATCCATCCCCTTTCAAGCTTTTTAATGCTAAGACAGCATTAGTAATGTCAAAGCGACAGCAACATATGTGGCTATGGGTGAATTAATTAAATACACACAAAACAATGAGTGATGTCATGTCTGTGACATCCAAATTAGCAGGCAGCGACACACCATCAACACCAGGAATTAAATTCAAATAAAAAATTTTTTTTTTCGAAAAATAAAATTGTCTCTTGGACTCAGACTGATGTATAATGGCGCTGAATGAATGCTTGATGCAGAACAATACGCCAAATTTTGGTTACACTATTAGATATATGCAAAACAATGCTTGACATCATGTCCGTGAGGTAGCTGCACGCTGTCAGCACCAGGCACTGTCCATACATGTCCGTGAGGCAGCTATACGCTATCAGCACCAGGATTTAAATATAACAAAGCACTCCAATTTTTGTTTTTTTACAAATCATATTAACTCTCTAGCAAAATTCTAGCAGTGTCACTTTCCAGCTCACTTGCATATATACGGTTTGAATCCTTTCATTATGGGCAGCTGTGTCATGTGATCTCAGCCTGATGACCAAAATAGACCATGTTCTCATGTATATACAGGAGGTCAGTTTCTCCTGTGTGACTGACTTTCTGTAAACTACAGGATTACATCATCACCTTTCGAATCCCTCCTGGCAGCTCTCAGACACCGTTCCTCCCCACCCAGCACCACTCTCCTTGTTGCTCTGTATATCTCTCCATGCATATAGTGCTGCTGAAGAGATAATTTCTGCCCTATCTAAGGAATCAAGAGTGGAGTGATATAATAGGTGAGTCCTTATAATGATTAGCTGCAGAGTTATAAAACTTCTATGACTCACAATAAATGAGTTCTGCCAGGGTCACTGTCACTGTCCATGGGCAGTGACATCGGCAGCAGTACAGAAGTCCCCAGGCTCCAGCTATAGGAAACCCCGGAAGTCACTGCACTGACCAAATGTCGGGAGCAGTGCTGGAGTCCCGAGCAAAGCGCTAATTGATGCTCTGCTCGGGGACTCCAGCTATAGGCAATGTCACAGCCCCTTGCGGTCATGCCATTGATAACACGCTGACACGAACAGCACAGGAAGCAAGCCCCCAGTCACGTGGGGCCGTGTCGGTTCGTCATCAATATTAGAAGAGCTTCAGGACTTCTGGGAACAATTCACCGAGTTTGAACGGCACCATTTAGTACCGAACTTTAAATTAAAGTACATTAGTAAGTAACTTCTTTTTACATAAAAATATTAATGCAATGCAATTTTTGGTCCCCAGCAAACCTTAATTAAGCCTTAATTAACCTTAATGCACAACATTTTAACATAAATTGGGCATTGTATGGCAGTATAAAAGATGGTTCTAAGAACTGTATTCAAATTACTGGAAAAAAAATGATATCAATTTAAAATCACCGAACAGGCCATACTCACTCATGAGGGAGGTACTCACACGACTTCCTAACAGGACGCAGACAAAACACAATGCTACTTAGAGGGAGATCCCTCATGTACACTATACTGATAAACACCCACTCACAGCCTACTATTCATGAGGGGGGTGGCTGCTTTGTATTATCATTGCACACAAATGTAGCTTTTATGAGAGTGTCAGTCACATGGGTGCATATAGTGCACCATCCTGGCTTACAGCCTAATAGTCACGCCCATAATATGAGACAAGGCGGGCTGCCCAGTACCTTCCAATAAACTGACAAACCTTTCTCCCCCAGCACTAGACATGAAAAGATATCCATGATAAATGATAAATATCAATGATAAACATGAGGTATTGGTAATATTTTGGCCAAAATACATAAGCTCGTAAGCTTGCAACCCTACACTCCTACTATAAACAACGTCCTGTTGGGAGGTGGTGCCTCATGAGTGAGTATGGCCTGTTCGGTGATTTTAAGAACTGTATTCAGTTAATAATTTAGCATTATATGGCAGCATTATTGAAAAGAAGCACAGTTGCCTGTTCACCTGTACATTTCATAGTGGACTGATGAGTGACATAAACTTTCTTATTTTTACTTCTGTTTTATATTGGTGATTAATTTATGTATATATTAGCATAAATTGCCACATTACAGTGTAATATGGTGTCAACTCAACACAATTTGTGACTGACTATACCTTGGCTGCTTGGTTCATAATATTTAACCTGCTGTGTACTTGACTTAAAAAATTGGAAAATACTGCAATGGATTGCCCTTTCTTGAATTATTATAATATAATTTACAGAAAATGGTAATCAGGTTTGTACATTGAATCTGAGTTTGTGACTCACCTCTAGGGGAGTCTTAATATTATGCAGAGTTTAGTGAGTTTCTATTCAGAGTGTCTGCATACCAGATAAAGACATTTCATGTAATTGCATGTTGCAAACCCTTTATATAAATAACCTGCATTAACTCTGATACTTAATTTACTAATAAAAATAAATAAATTGTGAAAAGATTGCTTTTTGTAAGTGAAATATATTTTCTGATTGTTTTGCATTTGCCTTTGTGTAGTACTAATTAAGTGCAAAGCATACATGCAGCCAATGGCTATGATTTTCTCAGAGTGCTTTAATGGCCCGCTGCCATTTTATAAAGAAAGCACAAAAACGATTTTGTTGAAGTTTTGTTAACTAGTTTCTATTGAGTAAAGAGCACTTATATCTTTAACATATCCATCCACTATGATTTTCTAATGCCAGGGTATAAAAGCCGTAATCACACCTTTAAAACCGATAGACTTTTTGCTCTAAATGTTGTTTAATCATAAGAGACAAATGCATACTGATATGAAACATGAGTTTTTAACCCCTTCCCGCCATTGGACGTATATGTACGTCCTGGAAAGCATTGACTTCACGCAAAATGACGTACAATGTTTGGCACCGGCTCAGAAGCTGAGTCGGTGCCATCATCACCGGATCTCAGCTGTATCTTACAGCTGACATCCGACTGTAACGGTGGGGACCGAACTAGGTTAACCCCTTCCCGCCCTAGCCACTTTTGACCTTCCTGACAGAGCCTCATTTTTCAAATCTGACATGTTCACTTTATGTGGTAATAACTCTGGAATGCTTTCACCTATCCAAGCGATTCTGAGATTGTTTTCTCGTGACACATTGCACTTTAAGTTACTAGCAAAATTTGCTCGATATGTTCTATATTTAATTGTGAATAACACCGAAAATTAGCGAAAAATTGCAAAAATTAGCATTCTTCTCAATTTAAATGTATCTGCTTGTAAGACAGGCAGTTATACCACACAAAATGGTTGCTAATTAACATCACCCATATGTCTACTTTAGATTGGCATCGTTTTTTGAACATCCTTTTATTTTTCTATGACATCACAAGGCCTACAACTTTAGCAGCAATTTCTCACATTTTCAAGAAAATGTCAAAAGGCCATTTTTACAGGGGCCAGTTCAGTTGTGAAGTGGCTTTGAGGGCCTTATATATTAGAAACCCCCAAAAAGTCACCCCATTTTAAAAACTTCACCCCTCAAAGTATTCAAAACAGCATTTAGAAAATGTCTTAACCCTTTACACATTTCACAGGAATTAAAGCAAAGTAGAGGTGGAATTTACAAATTTCATATTTATTGGCAGAAATAAATTTTTAATACTATTTTTTTATTACACAGAAGGTTTTAGCAGAGAAATTCAACTCAATATTTGTTGCCCAGTCTCTGCAGTTTTAGGAAATATCCCACATGTGGTCGTAGCGTGCTACTGGAATGAAGCACAGGCCTCAGAAGCAAAGGAACACCTAGTGGATTTTGGGGCCTTATTTTGTTAGAAGGGCTCTTGCAGTGACAAAACAGTACAAATTCCCCAAAAGTGACCCCATCTGGGAAACTAGACACCTCAAGGAAATTATCTAGGGGTATGGTGAGCATTTTGACCGCACAGGTTTTTTACAGAATTTATTGGAAGTAGGCCGTGAAAATTAAAATCAACATTTATTCAAAGAAAATTTAGGTTTAGCCATTTTTTTTCTCATTTCCACAAGGACTGAAGGAGAAAAAGCACCGTAAAATTTGTAAAGCAATGTCTCCCGAGTAAAACAATACCCCACATGTGGTAATAAACGGATATTTGAACACAGGGCATGGCTTAGAAGGGATGGAGTGCCATTTGGCTTTGGGAGATCACATTTAGCAGGAATGGTTTGAGAGGCCTTGTCACATTTACAAAGCCCCTGAGGGGACTAAACAGTGGAAACCCCCCACAAGTGACCCCATCTGGGAAACTAGACACCTCAAGGAAATTATCTAGGGGTATGGTAAGCATTTTGACCGCACAGGTTTTTTACAGAATTTATTGGAAGTAGGCCGTGAAAATTAAAATCAACATTTATTCAAAGAAAATTTAGGTTTAGCCATTTTTTTTCTCATTTCCACAAGGACTGAAGGAGAAAAAGCACCGTAAAATTTGTAAAGCAATGTCTCCCGAGTAAAACAATACCCCACATGTGGTAATAAACGGATATTTGAACACAGGGCATGGCTTAGAAGGGATGGAGTGCCATTTGGCTTTGGGAGATCACATTTAGCAGGAATGGTTTGAGAGGCCTTGTCACATTTACAAAGCCCCTGAGGGGACTAAACAGTGGAAACCCCCCACAAGTGACCCCATTTCGGAAACTACACCCATTGAGGAAATTATCTAGGGGTATAGTGAGAATTTTTAGTTTTGTTTTAGGTGTTTTTTTTTTACAATTTTTAAATGATCAAATTTTAAATGGGGCTGGTCAGTAGAAAAATTAATAATTGGTCATGGCCAGTATGGGAGACAGAAAAGGTGAATAATGAATAAATAAATTAAAAATCCAAGGAGGTATGATATATTTTGAAACATTGGTTCATGCACAGGCCGGGATTTGTGGGACATGTCTCACAATGGTATGTGGTGTCCTTACGAATGCCTCGCTTGGCACACACACGGCATTTTTTTTGGGGCTTCTTTTTTTTTTCAGTGGGGGGGATTTCTGTCGGGAAATGCTGGCCGGGAATTATCCTACTGACGGAAGAGCCAGATGAACTGCCCTCTCCTTCCTGGTTACCAAACATCAGGGACTTTATGACCTTTTCCTGAAATTGCAGGAACGTACCTCCACTGCTGGCATATCTATAGAGGACAAAGGCGTTGTATAAAGCCATCTGTGTAAGATGCACAGACAGCTTCTTATACCATACTCTGGTCTTGCGCATGGCGTTGTATGGTTTTATAACCTGGTCGGACAGGTCAACGCCACCCATATACTTGTTGTACTCCTGTACACAATATGGTTTTGGGACTTGGGAAGTGGATCCACGTACAGGGACTAGGCTGCATCTGCTGTCGTGTATGCTGGTCAGTATAAGGACGTCCCTTTTATCCTTATACTTTAGGAGGAGCAGATTGTCGCAGCAGAAAGCTTTGCTCTCTCCTAATTTTAGGATCTGACCCAGCAATGTTTTGGGGAGGCCCTTCTTATTTTTGCGGATTGTTCCGCATGCCAAGGTGGATCTGGACAAGAGAACTTTTACTAAGGGGACACTGTTATAAAAGTTGTCCAGATAAAGATGATAGCCTTTCCCAAGTAAAGGATGGATAAGATCCCATACGATCTTTCCACTAATTCCAAGGAAAGGGGGGCATTCTGGGGGATCTATATGGGAGTCTTTTCCCTCATAGACCCTAAAGGAGTAGGTGTAACCGGTGGCACTTTCGCACAGCTTGTAGAGCTTTATGCCGTACCGGGCTCTTTTATTGGGTAGATACTGCCTGAAGTGCAGTCTACCCTTGAAGCTGACTAGGGATTCATCTACCGAAATATTTTGCTGGGGGGTATAAACGTGGGAAAAAATTTGGGAGTAGTGGGCAATCAATGGTCGTATTTTATATAGCCTATCAAAATTTGGGTCCTGTGGGGGTGGGCACTGGCTATTATCATTGTAATGAAGGAATTTCAGGATGGCTTCGAAGCGCTTCCTTGGCATTACTGTGCGGTAAATGGGGGTGTTATATAAAATATCAAGGGACCAATAGTCTCTAATCCTAGGCTTTTTTATTAGGCCAAAACTTAAAAATATGCCCCAAAACTTCCGCAATTCCACTAGGTTTGTGGGGGTCCAATTTTGGCTTCTCCCATAATAAGAGTCAGGGTTCTGGGCGATAAATTGTTCCGCATAGATGTTGGTCTGCTGGACCATTAACGCTAAAAGGGAGTCTGAAAAAAAAAGGTTAAAATAATCAATGGGGCTGAAACCCGTCATTTCAATTTGAATGCCTGAGCGGGCTGTAAACTCAGGCACCTGGGGGGTATAATTCTCTGCAGCTTCCCAGGTCAGCTCAGGCAGATCAGGAACTACGGCTCTTCTACGCCGACTGGGGGGTGCAGATTCAGAGTCACTGGATGCAGAGGAAGATGGAAGCACGAACTGCTCCTCACCTTCACTTGCGCTGTCCGTGTCGGAACACAGCATTGCAGATGCTTCCTCGGCTAAAAAGACTCTTTTGGCCATACTGAAAAACTTGTGCTACCTAACTAACTAAAAACAGGTTAGTGGGCACAAAAGGGCAGAAAAGCGGCAGATCGCTGTTTTTTTTTAACTTACGCACTGTATTTATTCCTGTCTCCGTCTCTCACAAGCTCTCTGACAGGAAAGAGCTTGTCAGAGACGGAGATGCCGGCAAACCACGGCTCCTGCGCTGTGATTGGCCTGTCAGTACTGACCAATCACAGCTCGTTTCCGGCACAGGGACCACTCTGATTGGTCCTGTTTGAATCCTGCTTTGTGATCGGGACGCTGTCACCATGTCTGTTGACATGGTGACAGTTTGAAGCTTGGGCATGCACAGCTTCCCCATGGCTCCTCTATCCCCCCCACGGGTGCAATAGGCAGGCACCACTGCTACTGCGCTGTGATTGGCCTGTCAGTACTGACCAATCACAGCTCGTTTCCGGCACAGGGACCACTCTGATTGGTCCTGTTTGAATCCTGCTTTGCGATCGGGACACTGTCACCATGTCTGTTGACATGGTGACAGTTTGAAGCTTGGGCATGCACAGCTTCCCCATGGCTCCTCTATTCCCCCCACGGGTGCAATAGGCAGGCAACACTGCTCCTGCGCTATGATTGGCCTGTCAGTACTGACCAATCACAGCTCGTTTCCGGCACAGGGACCACTCTGATTGGTCCTGTTTGAATCCTGCTTTGCGATCGGGACGCTGTCACCATGTCTGTTGACATGGTGACAGTTTGAAGCTTGGGCATGCACAGCTTCCCCATGGCTCCTCTATTCCCCCACGGGTGCAAAAGGCAGGCACACGCCGCTCATACTCGGAACTGGCTCCCGGCCGCTTTCGGAAGGAGACGCCGAGGTGGCCTTGCTCGTGCAACTCCAGGTGGGCTTGAGGCTTCCGAAAATGCCATAAAAAAAAAAAGATTTTTTTATTATGAAGGTAGAAAAATCAGCGGGACTGACCCGCGAGCGAAGCCGACGGGGAGTTCCAGGAGGTCGGCATGAGTTGGCCGTGCATACCGCTAAAGCCCTCAAACTCCGACGCTGGCGCTGAGGAGCTCGTACACGGCTGCAACCGGGCTGGCACGGCTTCCCCATGGCTCCTCTATCCCCCCAAGGATGCCATAGGCAGGCACACGCCGCTCATACCCGGAGCGGGCACACCGCCGCTGACATGCATCCTTCGCGGACCGGAAGTGCTTGTCAGCCGGCTGGACACAACGGGACTCGCCGCGGGCGCTGTGGAGCTCCCACAAGGAAGCTGCCGGCATGTACAAGCTCCCAAGGGGCCCCTCTATCCCCCCACGGGTGCAAAAGGCAGGCACACGCCGCTCATACTCGGAACTGGCTCCCGGCCGCTTTCGGAAGGAGACGCCGAGGTGGCCTTGCTCGTGCAACTCCAGGTGGGCTTGAGGCTTCCGAAAATGCCATAAAAAAAAAAAGATTTTTTTATTATGAAGGTAGAAAAATCAGCGGGACCGACCCGCGAGCGAAGCCGACGGGGAGTTCCAGGAGGTCGGCATGAGTTGGCCGTGCATACCGCTAAAGCCCTCAAACTCCGACGCTGGCGCTGAGGAGCTCGTACACGGCTGCAACCGGGCTGGCACGGCTTCCCCATGGCTCCTCTATCCCCCCAAGGATGCCATAGGCAGGCACACGCCGCTCATACCCGGAGCGGGCACACCGCCGCTGACATGCATCCTTCGCGGACCGGAAGTGCTTGTCAGCCGGCTGGACACAACGGGACTCGCCGCGGGCGCTGTGGAGCTCCCACAAGGAAGCTGCCGGCATGTACAAGCTCCCAAGTTGCCCCTCTATCCCCCCACGGGTGCAAAAGGCAGGCACACGCCGCTCATACTCGGAACTGGCTCCCGGCCGCTTTCGGAAGGAGACGCCGAGGTGGCCTTGCTCGTGCAACTCCAGGTGGGCTTGAGGCTTCCGAAAATGCCATAAAAAAAAAAAGATTTTTTTATTATGAAGGTAGAAAAATCAGCGGGACCGACCCGCGAGCGAAGCCGACGGGGAGTTCCAGGAGGTCGGCATGAGTTGGCCGTGCATACCGCTAAAGCCCTCAAACTCCGACGCTGGCGCTGAGGAGCTCGTACACGGCTGCAACCGGGCTGGCACGGCTTCCCCATGGCTCCTCTATCCCCCCAAGGATGCCATAGGCAGGCACACGCCGCTCATACCCGGAGCGGGCACACCGCCGCTGACATGCATCCTTCGCGGACCGGAAGTGCTTGTCAGCCGGCTGGACACAACGGGACTCGCCGCGGGCGCTGTGGAGCTCCCACAAGGAAGCTGCCGGCATGTACAAGCTCCCAAGTTGCCCCTCTATCCCCCCACGGGTGCAAAAGGCAGGCACACGCCGCTCATACTCGGAACTGGCTCCCGGCCGCTTTCGGAAGGAGACGCCGAGGTGGCCTTGCTCGTGCAACTCCAGGTGGGCTTGAGGCTTCCGAAAATGCCATAAAAAAAAAAAGATTTTTTTATTATGAAGGTAGAAAAATCAGCGGGACTGACCCGCGAGCGAAGCCGACGGGGAGTTCCAGGAGGTCGGCATGAGTTGGCCGTGCATACCGCTAAAGCCCTCAAACTCCGACGCTGGCGCTGAGGAGCTCGTACACGGCTGCAACCGGGCTGGCACGGCTTCCCCATGGCTCCTCTATCCCCCCAAGGATGCCATAGGCAGGCACACGCCGCTCATACCCGGAGCGGGCACACCGCCGCTGACATGCATCCTTCGCGGACCGGAAGTGCTTGTCAGCCGGCTGGACACAACGGGACTCGCCGCGGGCGCTGTGGAGCTCCCACAAGGAAGCTGCCGGCATGTACAAGCTCCCAAGGGGCCCCTCTATCCCCCCACGGGTGCAAAAGGCAGGCACACGCCGCTCATACTCGGAACTGGCTCCCGGCCGCTTTCGGAAGGAGACGCCGAGGTGGCCTTGCTCGTGCAACTCCAGGTGGGCTTGAGGCTTCCGAAAATGCCATAAAAAAAAAAAGATTTTTTTATTATGAAGGTAGAAAAATCAGCGGGACCGACCCGCGAGCGAAGCCGACGGGGAGTTCCAGGAGGTCGGCATGAGTTGGCCGTGCATACCGCTAAAGCCCTCAAACTCCGACGCTGGCGCTGAGGAGCTCGTACACGGCTGCAACCGGGCTGGCACGGCTTCCCCATGGCTCCTCTATCCCCCCAAGGATGCCATAGGCAGGCACACGCCGCTCATACCCGGAGCGGGCACACCGCCGCTGACATGCATCCTTCGCGGACCGGAAGTGCTTGTCAGCCGGCTGGACACAACGGGACTCGCCGCGGGCGCTGTGGAGCTCCCACAAGGAAGCTGCCGGCATGTACAAGCTCCCAAGGGGCCCCTCTATCCCCCCACGGGTGCAAAAGGCAGGCACACGCCGCTCATACTCGGAACTGGCTCCCGGCCGCTTTCGGAAGGAGACGCCGAGGTGGCCTTGCTCGTGCAACTCCAGGTGGGCTTGAGGCTTCCGAAAATGCCATAAAAAAAAAAAGATTTTTTTATTATGAAGGTAGAAAAATCAGCGGGACCGACCCGCGAGCGAAGCCGACGGGGAGTTCCAGGAGGTCGGCATGAGTTGGCCGTGCATACCGCTAAAGCCCTCAAACTCCGACGCTGGCGCTGAGGAGCTCGTACACGGCTGCAACCGGGCTGGCACGGCTTCCCCATGGCTCCTCTATCCCCCCAAGGATGCCATAGGCAGGCACACGCCGCTCATACCCGGAGCGGGCACACCGCCGCTGACATGCATCCTTCGCGGACCGGAAGTGCTTGTCAGCCGGCTGGACACAACGGGACTCGCCGCGGGCGCTGTGGAGCTCCCACAAGGAAGCTGCCGGCATGTACAAGCTCCCAAGGGGCCCCTCTATCCCCCCACGGGTGCAAAAGGCAGGCACACGCCGCTCATACTCGGAACTGGCTCCCGGCCGCTTTCGGAAGGAGACGCCGAGGTGGCCTTGCTCGTGCAACTCCAGGTGGGCTTGAGGCTTCCGAAAATGCCATAAAAAAAAAAAGATTTTTTTATTATGAAGGTAGAAAAATCAGCGGGACCGACCCGCGAGCGAAGCCGACGGGGAGTTCCAGGAGGTCGGCATGAGTTGGCCGTGCATACCGCTAAAGCCCTCAAACTCCGACGCTGGCGCTGAGGAGCTCGTACACGGCTGCAACCGGGCTGGCACGGCTTCCCCATGGCTCCTCTATCCCCCCAAGGATGCCATAGGCAGGCACACGCCGCTCATACCCGGAGCGGGCACACCGCCGCTGACATGCATCCTTCGCGGACCGGAAGTGCTTGTCAGCCGGCTGGACACAACGGGACTCGCCGCGGGCGCTGTGGAGCTCCCACAAGGAAGCTGCCGGCATGTACAAGCTCCCAAGGGGCCCCTCTATCCCCCCACGGGTGCAAAAGGCAGGCACACGCCGCTCATACTCGGAACTGGCTCCCGGCCGCTTTCGGAAGGAGACGCCGAGGTGGCCTTGCTCGTGCAACTCCAGGTGGGCTTGAGGCTTCCGAAAATGCCATAAAAAAAAAAAGATTTTTTTATTATGAAGGTAGAAAAATCAGCGGGACCGACCCGCGAGCGAAGCCGACGGGGAGTTCCAGGAGGTCGGCATGAGTTGGCCGTGCATACCGCTAAAGCCCTCAAACTCCGACGCTGGCGCTGAGGAGCTCGTACACGGCTGCAACCGGGCTGGCACGGCTTCCCCATGGCTCCTCTATCCCCCCAAGGATGCCATAGGCAGGCACACGCCGCTCATACCCGGAGCGGGCACACCGCCGCTGACATGCATCCTTCGCGGACCGGAAGTGCTTGTCAGCCGGCTGGACACAACGGGACTCGCCGCGGGCGCTGTGGAGCTCCCACAAGGAAGCTGCCGGCATGTACAAGCTCCCAAGGGGCCCCTCTATCCCCCCACGGGTGCAAAAGGCAGGCACACGCCGCTCATACTCGGAACTGGCTCCCGGCCGCTTTCGGAAGGAGACGCCGAGGTGGCCTTGCTCGTGCAACTCCAGGTGGGCTTGAGGCTTCCGAAAATGCCATAAAAAAAAAAAGATTTTTTTATTATGAAGGTAGAAAAATCAGCGGGACCGACCCGCGAGCGAAGCCGACGGGGAGTTCCAGGAGGTCGGCATGAGTTGGCCGTGCATACCGCTAAAGCCCTCAAACTCCGACGCTGGCGCTGAGGAGCTCGTACACGGCTGCAACCGGGCTGGCACGGCTTCCCCATGGCTCCTCTATCCCCCCAAGGATGCCATAGGCAGGCACACGCCGCTCATACCCGGAGCGGGCACACCGCCGCTGACATGCATCCTTCGCGGACCGGAAGTGCTTGTCAGCCGGCTGGACACAACGGGACTCGCCGCGGGCGCTGTGGAGCTCCCACAAGGAAGCTGCCGGCATGTACAAGCTCCCAAGGGGCCCCTCTATCCCCCCACGGGTGCAAAAGGCAGGCACACGCCGCTCATACTCGGAACTGGCTCCCGGCCGCTTTCGGAAGGAGACGCCGAGGTGGCCTTGCTCGTGCAACTCCAGGTGGGCTTGAGGCTTCCGAAAATGCCATAAAAAAAAAAAGATTTTTTTATTATGAAGGTAGAAAAATCAGCGGGACCGACCCGCGAGCGAAGCCGACGGGGAGTTCCAGGAGGTCGGCATGAGTTGGCCGTGCATACCGCTAAAGCCCTCAAACTCCGACGCTGGCGCTGAGGAGCTCGTACACGGCTGCAACCGGGCTGGCACGGCTTCCCCATGGCTCCTCTATCCCCCCAAGGATGCCATAGGCAGGCACACGCCGCTCATACCCGGAGCGGGCACACCGCCGCTGACATGCATCCTTCGCGGACCGGAAGTGCTTGTCAGCCGGCTGGACACAACGGGACTCGCCGCGGGCGCTGTGGAGCTCCCACAAGGAAGCTGCCGGCATGTACAAGCTCCCAAGTTGCCCCTCTATCCCCCCACGGGTGCAAAAGGCAGGCACACGCCGCTCATACTCGGAACTGGCTCCCGGCCGCTTTCGGAAGGAGACGCCGAGGTGGCCTTGCTCGTGCAACTCCAGGTGGGCTTGAGGCTTCCGAAAATGCCATAAAAAAAAAAAGATTTTTTTATTATGAAGGTAGAAAAATCAGCGGGACCGACCCGCGAGCGAAGCCGACGGGGAGTTCCAGGAGGTCGGCATGAGTTGGCCGTGCATACCGCTAAAGCCCTCAAACTCCGACGCTGGCGCTGAGGAGCTCGTACACGGCTGCAACCGGGCTGGCACGGCTTCCCCATGGCTCCTCTATCCCCCCAAGGATGCCATAGGCAGGCACACGCCGCTCATACCCGGAGCGGGCACACCGCCGCTGACATGCATCCTTCGCGGACCGGAAGTGCTTGTCAGCCGGCTGGACACAACGGGACTCGCCGCGGGCGCTGTGGAGCTCCCACAAGGAAGCTGCCGGCATGTACAAGCTCCCAAGTTGCCCCTCTATCCCCCCACGGGTGCAAAAGGCAGGCACACGCCGCTCATACTCGGAACTGGCTCCCGGCCGCTTTCGGAAGGAGACGCCGAGGTGGCCTTGCTCGTGCAACTCCAGGTGGGCTTGAGGCTTCCGAAAATGCCATAAAAAAAAAAAGATTTTTTTATTATGAAGGTAGAAAAATCAGCGGGACCGACCCGCGAGCGAAGCCGACGGGGAGTTCCAGGAGGTCGGCATGAGTTGGCCGTGCATACCGCTAAAGCCCTCAAACTCCGACGCTGGCGCTGAGGAGCTCGTACACGGCTGCAACCGGGCTGGCACGGCTTCCCCATGGCTCCTCTATCCCCCCAAGGATGCCATAGGCAGGCACACGCCGCTCATACCCGGAGCGGGCACACCGCCGCTGACATGCATCCTTCGCGGACCGGAAGTGCTTGTCAGCCGGCTGGACACAACGGGACTCGCCGCGGGCGCTGTGGAGCTCCCACAAGGAAGCTGCCGGCATGTACAAGCTCCCAAGGGGCCCCTCTATCCCCCCACGGGTGCAAAAGGCAGGCACACGCCGCTCATACTCGGAACTGGCTCCCGGCCGCTTTCGGAAGGAGACGCCGAGGTGGCCTTGCTCGTGCAACTCCAGGTGGGCTTGAGGCTTCCGAAAATGCCATAAAAAAAAAAAGATTTTTTTATTATGAAGGTAGAAAAATCAGCGGGACCGACCCGCGAGCGAAGCCGACGGGGAGTTCCAGGAGGTCGGCATGAGTTGGCCGTGCATACCGCTAAAGCCCTCAAACTCCGACGCTGGCGCTGAGGAGCTCGTACACGGCTGCAACCGGGCTGGCACGGCTTCCCCATGGCTCCTCTATCCCCCCAAGGATGCCATAGGCAGGCACACGCCGCTCATACCCGGAGCGGGCACACCGCCGCTGACATGCATCCTTCGCGGACCGGAAGTGCTTGTCAGCCGGCTGGACACAACGGGACTCGCCGCGGGCGCTGTGGAGCTCCCACAAGGAAGCTGCCGGCATGTACAAGCTCCCAAGTTGCCCCTCTATCCCCCCACGGGTGCAAAAGGCAGGCACACGCCGCTCATACTCGGAACTGGCTCCCGGCCGCTTTCGGAAGGAGACGCCGAGGTGGCCTTGCTCGTGCAACTCCAGGTGGGCTTGAGGCTTCCGAAAATGCCATAAAAAAAAAAAGATTTTTTTATTATGAAGGTAGAAAAATCAGCGGGACCGACCCGCGAGCGAAGCCGACGGGGAGTTCCAGGAGGTCGGCATGAGTTGGCCGTGCATACCGCTAAAGCCCTCAAACTCCGACGCTGGCGCTGAGGAGCTCGTACACGGCTGCAACCGGGCTGGCACGGCTTCCCCATGGCTCCTCTATCCCCCCAAGGATGCCATAGGCAGGCACACGCCGCTCATACCCGGAGCGGGCACACCGCCGCTGACATGCATCCTTCGCGGACCGGAAGTGCTTGTCAGCCGGCTGGACACAACGGGACTCGCCGCGGGCGCTGTGGAGCTCCCACAAGGAAGCTGCCGGCATGTACAAGCTCCCAAGGGGCCCCTCTATCCCCCCACGGGTGCAAAAGGCAGGCACACGCCGCTCATACTCGGAACTGGCTCCCGGCCGCTTTCGGAAGGAGACGCCGAGGTGGCCTTGCTCGTGCAACTCCAGGTGGGCTTGAGGCTTCCGAAAATGGCAGAAAAAAAAAAAGATTTTTTTATTATGAAGGTAGAAAAATCAGCGGGACCGACCCGCGAGCGAAGCCGACGGGGAGTTCCAGGAGGTCGGCATGAGTTGGCCGTGCATACCGCTAAAGCCCTCAAACTCCGACGCTGGCGCTGAGGAGCTCGTACACGGCTGCAACCGGGCTGGCACGGCTTCCCCATGGCTCCTCTATCCCCCCAAGGATGCCATAGGCAGGCACACGCCGCTCATACCCGGAGCGGGCACACCGCCGCTGACATGCATCCTTCGCGGACCGGAAGTGCTTGTCAGCCGGCTGGACACAACGGGACTCGCCGCGGGCGCTGTGGAGCTCCCACAAGGAAGCTGCCGGCATGTACAAGCTCCCAAGGGGCCCCTCTATCCCCCCACGGGTGCAAAAGGCAGGCACACGCCGCTCATACTCGGAACTGGCTCCCGGCCGCTTTCGGAAGGAGACGCCGAGGTGGCCTTGCTCGTGCAACTCCAGGTGGGCTTGAGGCTTCCGAAAATGCCATAAAAAAAAAAAGATTTTTTTATTATGAAGGTAGAAAAATCAGCGGGACCGACCCGCGAGCGAAGCCGACGGGGAGTTCCAGGAGGTCGGCATGAGTTGGCCGTGCATACCGCTAAAGCCCTCAAACTCCGACGCTGGCGCTGAGGAGCTCGTACACGGCTGCAACCGGGCTGGCACGGCTTCCCCATGGCTCCTCTATCCCCCAAGGATGCCATAGGCAGGCACACGCCGCTCATACCCGGAGCGGGCACACCGCCGCTGACATGCATCCTTCGCGGACCGGAAGTGCTTGTCAGCCGGCTGGACACAACGGGACTCGCCGCGGGCGCTGTGGAGCTCCCACAAGGAAGCTGCCGGCATGTACAAGCTCCCAAGGGGCCCCTCTATCCCCCCACGGGTGCAAAAGGCAGGCACACGCCGCTCATACTCGGAACTGGCTCCCGGCCGCTTTCGGAAGGAGACGCCGAGGTGGCCTTGCTCGTGCAACTCCAGGTGGGCTTGAGGCTTCCGAAAATGCCATAAAAAAAAAAAGATTTTTTTATTATGAAGGTAGAAAAATCAGCGGGACCGACCCGCGAGCGAAGCCGACGGGGAGTTCCAGGAGGTCGGCATGAGTTGGCCGTGCATACCGCTAAAGCCCTCAAACTCCGACGCTGGCGCTGAGGAGCTCGTACACGGCTGCAACCGGGCTGGCACGGCTTCCCCATGGCTCCTCTATCCCCCCAAGGATGCCATAGGCAGGCACACGCCGCTCATACCCGGAGCGGGCACACCGCCGCTGACATGCATCCTTCGCGGACCGGAAGTGCTTGTCAGCCGGCTGGACACAACGGGACTCGCCGCGGGCGCTGTGGAGCTCCCACAAGGAAGCTGCCGGCATGTACAAGCTCCCAAGGGGCCCCTCTATCCCCCCACGGGTGCAAAAGGCAGGCACACACCGCTCATACTCGGAACTGGCTCCCGGCCGCTTTCGGAAGGAGACGCCGAGGTGGCCTTGCTCGTGCAACTCCAGGTGGGCTTGAGGCTTCCGAAAATGCCATAAAAAAAAAAAGATTTTTTTATTATGAAGGTAGAAAAATCAGCGGGACCGACCCGCGAGCGAAGCCGACGGGGAGTTCCAGGAGGTCGGCATGAGTTGGCCGTGCATACCGCTAAAGCCCTCAAACTCCGACGCTGGCGCTGAGGAGCTCGTACACGGCTGCAACCGGGCTGGCACGGCTTCCCCATGGCTCCTCTATCCCCCCAAGGATGCCATAGGCAGGCACACGCCGCTCATACCCGGAGCGGGCACACCGCCGCTGACATGCATCCTTCGCGGACCGGAAGTGCTTGTCAGCCGGCTGGACACAACGGGACTCGCCGCGGGCGCTGTGGAGCTCCCACAAGGAAGCTGCCGGCATGTACAAGCTCCCAAGTTGCCCCTCTATCCCCCCACGGGTGCAAAAGGCAGGCACACGCCGCTCATACTCGGAACTGGCTCCCGGCCGCTTTCGGAAGGAGACGCCGAGGTGGCCTTGCTCGTGCAACTCCAGGTGGGCTTGAGGCTTCCGAAAATGCCATAAAAAAAAAAAGATTTTTTTATTATGAAGGTAGAAAAATCAGCGGGACCGACCCGCGAGCGAAGCCGACGGGGAGTTCCAGGAGGTCGGCATGAGTTGGCCGTGCATACCGCTAAAGCCCTCAAACTCCGACACTGGCGCTGAGGAGCTCGTACACGGCTGCAACCGGGCTGGCACGGCTTCCCCATGGCTCCTCTATCCCCCCAAGGATGCCATAGGCAGGCACACGCCGCTCATACCCGGAGCGGGCACACCGCCGCTGACATGCATCCTTCGCGGACCGGAAGTGCTTGTCAGCCGGCTGGACACAACGGGACTCGCCGCGGGCGCTGTGGAGCTCCCACAAGGAAGCTGCCGGCATGTACAAGCTCCCAAGGGGCCCCTCTATCCCCCCACGGGTGCAAAAGGCAGGCACACGCCGCTCATACTCGGAACTGGCTCCCGGCCGCTTTCGGAAGGAGACGCCGAGGTGGCCTTGCTCGTGCAACTCCAGGTGGGCTTGAGGCTTCCGAAAATGCCATAAAAAAAAAAAGATTTTTTTATTATGAAGGTAGAAAAATCAGCGGGACCGACCCGCGAGCGAAGCCGACGGGGAGTTCCAGGAGGTCGGCATGAGTTGGCCGTGCATACCGCTAAAGCCCTCAAACTCCGACGCTGGCGCTGAGGAGCTCGTACACGGCTGCAACCGGGCTGGCACGGCTTCCCCATGGCTCCTCTATCCCCCCAAGGATGCCATAGGCAGGCACACGCCGCTCATACCCGGAGCGGGCACACCGCCGCTGACATGCATCCTTCGCGGACCGGAAGTGCTTGTCAGCCGGCTGGACACAACGGGACTCGCCGCGGGCGCTGTGGAGCTCCCACAAGGAAGCTGCCGGCATGTACAAGCTCCCAAGGGGCCCCTCTATCCCCCCACGGGTGCAAAAGGCAGGCACACGCCGCTCATACTCGGAACTGGCTCCCGGCCGCTTTCGGAAGGAGACGCCGAGGTGGCCTTGCTCGTGCAACTCCAGGTGGGCTTGAGGCTTCCGAAAATGCCATAAAAAAAAAAAGATTTTTTTATTATGAAGGTAGAAAAATCAGCGGGACCGACCCGCGAGCGAAGCCGACGGGGAGTTCCAGGAGGTCGGCATGAGTTGGCCGTGCATACCGCTAAAGCCCTCAAACTCCGACGCTGGCGCTGAGGAGCTCGTACACGGCTGCAACCGGGCTGGCACGGCTTCCCCATGGCTCCTCTATCCCCCCAAGGATGCCATAGGCAGGCACACGCCGCTCATACCCGGAGCGGGCACACCGCCGCTGACATGCATCCTTCGCGGACCGGAAGTGCTTGTCAGCCGGCTGGACACAACGGGACTCGCCGCGGGCGCTGTGGAGCTCCCACAAGGAAGCTGCCGGCATGTACAAGCTCCCAAGGGGCCCCTCTATCCCCCCACGGGTGCAAAAGGCAGGCACACGCCGCTCATACTCGGAACTGGCTCCCGGCCGCTTTCGGAAGGAGACGCCGAGGTGGCCTTGCTCGTGCAACTCCAGGTGGGCTTGAGGCTTCCGAAAATGCCATAAAAAAAAAAAGATTTTTTTATTATGAAGGTAGAAAAATCAGCGGGACCGACCCGCGAGCGAAGCCGACGGGGAGTTCCAGGAGGTCGGCATGAGTTGGCCGTGCATACCGCTAAAGCCCTCAAACTCCGACGCTGGCGCTGAGGAGCTCGTACACGGCTGCAACCGGGCTGGCACGGCTTCCCCATGGCTCCTCTATCCCCCCAAGGATGCCATAGGCAGGCACACGCCGCTCATACCCGGAGCGGGCACACCGCCGCTGACATGCATCCTTCGCGGACCGGAAGTGCTTGTCAGCCGGCTGGACACAACGGGACTCGCCGCGGGCGCTGTGGAGCTCCCACAAGGAAGCTGCCGGCATGTACAAGCTCCCAAGGGGCCCCTCTATCCCCCCACGGGTGCAAAAGGCAGGCACACGCCGCTCATACTCGGAACTGGCTCCCGGCCGCTTTCGGAAGGAGACGCCGAGGTGGCCTTGCTCGTGCAACTCCAGGTGGGCTTGAGGCTTCCGAAAATGCCATAAAAAAAAAAAGATTTTTTTATTATGAAGGTAGAAAAATCAGCGGGACCGACCCGCGAGCGAAGCCGACGGGGAGTTCCAGGAGGTCGGCATGAGTTGGCCGTGCATACCGCTAAAGCCCTCAAACTCCGACGCTGGCGCTGAGGAGCTCGTACACGGCTGCAACCGGGCTGGCACGGCTTCCCCATGGCTCCTCTATCCCCCCAAGGATGCCATAGGCAGGCACACGCCGCTCATACCCGGAGCGGGCACACCGCCGCTGACATGCATCCTTCGCGGACCGGAAGTGCTTGTCAGCCGGCTGGACACAACGGGACTCGCCGCGGGCGCTGTGGAGCTCCCACAAGGAAGCTGCCGGCATGTACAAGCTCCCAAGGGGCCCCTCTATCCCCCCACGGGTGCAAAAGGCAGGCACACGCCGCTCATACTCGGAACTGGCTCCCGGCCGCTTTCGGAAGGAGACGCCGAGGTGGCCTTGCTCGTGCAACTCCAGGTGGGCTTGAGGCTTCCGAAAATGCCATAAAAAAAAAAAGATTTTTTTATTATGAAGGTAGAAAAATCAGCGGGACCGACCCGCGAGCGAAGCCGACGGGGAGTTCCAGGAGGTCGGCATGAGTTGGCCGTGCATACCGCTAAAGCCCTCAAACTCCGACGCTGGCGCTGAGGAGCTCGTACACGGCTGCAACCGGGCTGGCACGGCTTCCCCATGGCTCCTCTATCCCCCCAAGGATGCCATAGGCAGGCACACGCCGCTCATACCCGGAGCGGGCACACCGCCGCTGACATGCATCCTTCGCGGACCGGAAGTGCTTGTCAGCCGGCTGGACACAACAGGACTCGCCGCGGGCGCTGTGGAGCTCCCACAAGGAAGCTGCCGGCATGTACAAGCTCCCAAGTTGCCCCTCTATCCCCCCACGGGTGCAAAAGGCAGGCACACGCCGCTCATACTCGGAACTGGCTCCCGGCCGCTTTCGGAAGGAGACGCCGAGGTGGCCTTGCTCGTGCAACTCCAGGTGGGCTTGAGGCTTCCGAAAATGCCATAAAAAAAAAAAGATTTTTTTATTATGAAGGTAGAAAAATCAGCGGGACCGACCCGCGAGCGAAGCCGACGGGGAGTTCCAGGAGGTCGGCATGAGTTGGCCGTGCATACCGCTAAAGCCCTCAAACTCCGACGCTGGCGCTGAGGAGCTCGTACACGGCTGCAACCGGGCTGGCACGGCTTCCCCATGGCTCCTCTATCCCCCCAAGGATGCCATAGGCAGGCACACGCCGCTCATACCCGGAGCGGGCACACCGCCGCTGACATGCATCCTTCGCGGACCGGAAGTGCTTGTCAGCCGGCTGGACACAACGGGACTCGCCGCGGGCGCTGTGGAGCTCCCACAAGGAAGCTGCCGGCATGTACAAGCTCCCAAGGGGCCCCTCTATCCCCCCACGGGTGCAAAAGGCAGGCACACGCCGCTCATACTCGGAACTGGCTCCCGGCCGCTTTCGGAAGGAGACGCCGAGGTGGCCTTGCTCGTGCAACTCCAGGTGGGCTTGAGGCTTCCGAAAATGCCATAAAAAAAAAAAGATTTTTTTATTATGAAGGTAGAAAAATCAGCGGGACCGACCCGCGAGCGAAGCCGACGGGGAGTTCCAGGAGGTCGGCATGAGTTGGCCGTGCATACCGCTAAAGCCCTCAAACTCCGACGCTGGCGCTGAGGAGCTCGTACACGGCTGCAACCGGGCTGGCACGGCTTCCCCATGGCTCCTCTATCCCCCCAAGGATGCCATAGGCAGGCACACGCCGCTCATACCCGGAGCGGGCACACCGCCGCTGACATGCATCCTTCGCGGACCGGAAGTGCTTGTCAGCCGGCTGGACACAACGGGACTCGCCGCGGGCGCTGTGGAGCTCCCACAAGGAAGCTGCCGGCATGTACAAGCTCCCAAGGGGCCCCTCTATCCCCCCACGGGTGCAAAAGGCAGGCACACGCCGCTCATACTCGGAACTGGCTCCCGGCCGCTTTCGGAAGGAGACGCCGAGGTGGCCTTGCTCGTGCAACTCCAGGTGGGCTTGAGGCTTCCGAAAATGCCATAAAAAAAAAAAGATTTTTTTATTATGAAGGTAGAAAAATCAGCGGGACCGACCCGCGAGCGAAGCCGACGGGGAGTTCCAGGAGGTCGGCATGAGTTGGCCGTGCATACCGCTAAAGCCCTCAAACTCCGACGCTGGCGCTGAGGAGCTCGTACACGGCTGCAACCGGGCTGGCACGGCTTCCCCATGGCTCCTCTATCCCCCCAAGGATGCCATAGGCAGGCACACGCCGCTCATACCCGGAGCGGGCACACCGCCGCTGACATGCATCCTTCGCGGACCGGAAGTGCTTGTCAGCCGGCTGGACACGACGGGACTCGCCGCGGGCGCTGTGGAGCTCCCACAAGGAAGCTGCCGGCATGTACAAGCTCCCAAGGGGCCCCTCTATCCCCCCACGGGTGCAAAAGGCAGGCACACGCCGCTCATACTCGGAACTGGCTCCCGGCCGCTTTCGGAAGGAGACGCCGAGGTGGCCTTGCTCGTGCAACTCCAGGTGGGCTTGAGGCTTCCGAAAATGCCATAAAAAAAAAAAGATTTTTTTATTATGAAGGTAGAAAAATCAGCGGGACCGACCCGCGAGCGAAGCCGACGGGGAGTTCCAGGAGGTCGGCATGAGTTGGCCGTGCATACCGCTAAAGCCCTCAAACTCCGACGCTGGCGCTGAGGAGCTCGTACACGGCTGCAACCGGGCTGGCACGGCTTCCCCATGGCTCCTCTATCCCCCCAAGGATGCCATAGGCAGGCACACGCCGCTCATACCCGGAGCGGGCACACCGCCGCTGACATGCATCCTTCGCGGACCGGAAGTGCTTGTCAGCCGGCTGGACACAACGGGACTCGCCGCGGGCGCTGTGGAGCTCCCACAAGGAAGCTGCCGGCATGTACAAGCTCCCAAGGGGCCCCTCTATCCCCCCACGGGTGCAAAAGGCAGGCACACGCCGCTCATACTCGGAACTGGCTCCCGGCCGCTTTCGGAAGGAGACGCCGAGGTGGCCTTGCTCGTGCAACTCCAGGTGGGCTTGAGGCTTCCGAAAATGCCATAAAAAAAAAAAGATTTTTTTATTATCAAGGTAGAAAAATCAGCGGGACCGACCCGCGAGCGAAGCCGACGGGGAGTTCCAGGAGGTCGGCATGAGTTGGCCGTGCATACCGCTAAAGCCCTCAAACTCCGACGCTGGCGCTGAGGAGCTCGTACACGGCTGCAACCGGGCTGGCACGGCTTCCCCATGGCTCCTCTATCCCCCCAAGGATGCCATAGGCAGGCACACTCCGCTCATACCCGGAGCGGGCACACCGCCGCTGACATGCATCCTTCGCGGACCGGAAGTGCTTGTCAGCCGGCTGGACACAACGGGACTCGCCGCGGGCGCTGTGGAGCTCCCACAAGGAAGCTGCCGGCATGTACAAGCTCCCAAGGGGCCCCTCTATCCCCCCACGGGTGCAAAAGGCAGGCACACGCCGCTCATACTCGGAACTGGCTCCCGGCCGCTTTCGGAAGGAGACGCCGAGGTGGCCTTGCTCGTGCAACTCCAGGTGGGCTTGAGGCTTCCGAAAATGCCATAAAAAAAAAAAGATTTTTTTATTATGAAGGTAGAAAAATCAGCGGGACCGACCCGCGAGCGAAGCCGACGGGGAGTTCCAGGAGGTCGGCATGAGTTGGCCGTGCATACCGCTAAAGCCCTCAAACTCCGACGCTGGCGCTGAGGAGCTCGTACACGGCTGCAACCGGGCTGGCACGGCTTCCCCATGGCTCCTCTATCCCCCCAAGGATGCCATAGGCAGGCACACTCCGCTCATACCCGGAGCGGGCACACCGCCGCTGACATGCATCCTTCGCGGACCGGAAGTGCTTGTCAGCCGGCTGGACACAACGGGACTCGCCGCGGGCGCTGTGGAGCTCCCACAAGGAAGCTGCCGGCATGTACAAGCTCCCAAGGGGCCCCTCTATCCCCCCACGGGTGCAAAAGGCAGGCACACGCCGCTCATACTCGGAACTGGCTCCCGGCCGCTTTCGGAAGGAGACGCCGAGGTGGCCTTGCTCGTGCAACTCCAGGTGGGCTTGAGGCTTCCGAAAATGCCATAAAAAAAAAAAGATTTTTTTATTATGAAGGTAGAAAAATCAGCGGGACCGACCCGCGAGCGAAGCCGACGGGGAGTTCCAGGAGGTCGGCATGAGTTGGCCGTGCATACCGCTAAAGCCCTCAAACTCCGACGCTGGCGCTGAGGAGCTCGTACACGGCTGCAACCGGGCTGGCACGGCTTCCCCATGGCTCCTCTATCCCCCCAAGGATGCCATAGGCAGGCACACGCCGCTCATACCCGGAGCGGGCACACCGCCGCTGACATGCATCCTTCGCGGACCGGAAGTGCTTGTCAGCCGGCTGGACACAACGGGACTCGCCGCGGGCGCTGTGGAGCTCCCACAAGGAAGCTGCCGGCATGTACAAGCTCCCAAGGGGCCCCTCTATCCCCCCACGGGTGCAAAAGGCAGGCACACGCCGCTCATACTCGGAACTGGCTCCCGGCCGCTTTCGGAAGGAGACGCCGAGGTGGCCTTGCTCGTGCAACTCCAGGTGGGCTTGAGGCTTCCGAAAATGCCATAAAAAAAAAAAGATTTTTTTATTATGAAGGTAGAAAAATCAGCGGGACCGACCCGCGAGCGAAGCCGACGGGGAGTTCCAGGAGGTCGGCATGAGTTGGCCGTGCATACCGCTAAAGCCCTCAAACTCCGACGCTGGCGCTGAGGAGCTCGTACACGGCTGCAACCGGGCTGGCACGGCTTCCCCATGGCTCCTCTATCCCCCCAAGGATGCCATAGGCAGGCACACGCCGCTCATACCCGGAGCGGGCACACCGCCGCTGACATGCATCCTTCGCGGACCGGAAGTGCTTGTCAGCCGGCTGGACACAACGGGACTCGCCGCGGGCGCTGTGGAGCTCCCACAAGGAAGCTGCCGGCATGTACAAGCTCCCAAGGGGCCCCTCTATCCCCCCACGGGTGCAAAAGGCAGGCACACGCCGCTCATACTCGGAACTGGCTCCCGGCCGCTTTCGGAAGGAGACGCCGAGGTGGCCTTGCTCGTGCAACTCCAGGTGGGCTTGAGGCTTCCGAAAATGCCATAAAAAAAAAAAGATTTTTTTATTATGAAGGTAGAAAAATCAGCGGGACCGACCCGCGAGCGAAGCCGACGGGGAGTTCCAGGAGGTCGGCATGAGTTGGCCGTGCATACCGCTAAAGCCCTCAAACTCCGACGCTGGCGCTGAGGAGCTCGTACACGGCTGCAACCGGGCTGGCACGGCTTCCCCATGGCTCCTCTATCCCCCCAAGGATGCCATAGGCAGGCACACGCCGCTCATACCCGGAGCGGGCACACCGCCGCTGACATGCATCCTTCGCGGACCGGAAGTGCTTGTCAGCCGGCTGGACACAACGGGACTCGCCGCGGGCGCTGTGGAGCTCCCACAAGGAAGCTGCCGGCATGTACAAGCTCCCAAGGGGCCCCTCTATCCCCCCACGGGTGCAAAAGGCAGGCACACGCCGCTCATACTCGGAACTGGCTCCCGGCCGCTTTCGGAAGGAGACGCCGAGGTGGCCTTGCTCGTGCAACTCCAGGTGGGCTTGAGGCTTCCGAAAATGCCATAAAAAAAAAAAGATTTTTTTATTATGAAGGTAGAAAAATCAGCGGGACCGACCCGCGAGCGAAGCCGACGGGGAGTTCCAGGAGGTCGGCATGAGTTGGCCGTGCATACCGCTAAAGCCCTCAAACTCCGACGCTGGCGCTGAGGAGCTCGTACACGGCTGCAACCGGGCTGGCACGGCTTCCCCATGGCTCCTCTATCCCCCCAAGGATGCCATAGGCAGGCACACGCCGCTCATACCCGGAGCGGGCACACCGCCGCTGACATGCATCCTTCGCGGACCGGAAGTGCTTGTCAGCCGGCTGGACACAACGGGACTCGCCGCGGGCGCTGTGGAGCTCCCACAAGGAAGCTGCCGGCATGTACAAGCTCCCAAGGGGCCCCTCTATCCCCCCACGGGTGCAAAAGGCAGGCACACGCCGCTCATACTCGGAACTGGCTCCCGGCCGCTTTCGGAAGGAGACGCCGAGGTGGCCTTGCTCGTGCAACTCCAGGTGGGCTTGAGGCTTCCGAAAATGCCATAAAAAAAAAAAGATTTTTTTATTATGAAGGTAGAAAAATCAGCGGGACCGACCCGCGAGCGAAGCCGACGGGGAGTTCCAGGAGGTCGGCATGAGTTGGCCGTGCATACCGCTAAAGCCCTCAAACTCCGACGCTGGCGCTGAGGAGCTCGTACACGGCTGCAACCGGGCTGGCACGGCTTCCCCATGGCTCCTCTATCCCCCCAAGGATGCCATAGGCAGGCACACGCCGCTCATACCCGGAGCGGGCACACCGCCGCTGACATGCATCCTTCGCGGACCGGAAGTGCTTGTCAGCCGGCTGGACACAACGGGACTCGCCGCGGGCGCTGTGGAGCTCCCACAAGGAAGCTGCCGGCATGTACAAGCTCCCAAGGGGCCCCTCTATCCCCCCACGGGTGCAAAAGGCAGGCACACGCCGCTCATACTCGGAACTGGCTCCCGGCCGCTTTCGGAAGGAGACGCCGAGGTGGCCTTGCTCGTGCAACTCCAGGTGGGCTTGAGGCTTCCGAAAATGCCATAAAAAAAAAAAGATTTTTTTATTATGAAGGTAGAAAAATCAGCGGGACCGACCCGCGAGCGAAGCCGACGGGGAGTTCCAGGAGGTCGGCATGAGTTGGCCGTGCATACCGCTAAAGCCCTCAAACTCCGACGCTGGCGCTGAGGAGCTCGTACACGGCTGCAACCGGGCTGGCACGGCTTCCCCATGGCTCCTCTATCCCCCCAAGGATGCCATAGGCAGGCACACGCCGCTCATACCCGGAGCGGGCACACCGCCGCTGACATGCATCCTTCGCGGACCGGAAGTGCTTGTCAGCCGGCTGGACACAACGGGACTCGCCGCGGGCGCTGTGGAGCTCCCACAAGGAAGCTGCCGGCATGTACAAGCTCCCAAGGGGCCCCTCTATCCCCCCACGGGTGCAAAAGGCAGGCACACGCCGCTCATACTCGGAACTGGCTCCCGGCCGCTTTCGGAAGGAGACGCCGAGGTGGCCTTGCTCGTGCAACTCCAGGTGGGCTTGAGGCTTCCGAAAATGCCATAAAAAAAAAAAGATTTTTTTATTATGAAGGTAGAAAAATCAGCGGGACCGACCCGCGAGCGAAGCCGACGGGGAGTTCCAGGAGGTCGGCATGAGTTGGCCGTGCATACCGCTAAAGCCCTCAAACTCCGACGCTGGCGCTGAGGAGCTTGTACACGGCTGCAACCGGGCTGGCACGGCTTCCCCATGGCTCCTCTATCCCCCCAAGGATGCCATAGGCAGGCACACGCCGCTCATACCCGGAGCGGGCACACCGCCGCTGACATGCATCCTTCGCGGACCGGAAGTGCTTGTCAGCCGGCTGGACACAACGGGACTCGCCGCGGGCGCTGTGGAGCTCCCACAAGGAAGCTGCCGGCATGTACAAGCTCCCAAGGGGCCCCTCTATCCCCCCACGGGTGCAAAAGGCAGGCACACGCCGCTCATACTCGGAACTGGCTCCCGGCCGCTTTCGGAAGGAGACGCCGAGGTGGCCTTGCTCGTGCAACTCCAGGTGGGCTTGAGGCTTCCGAAAATGCCATAAAAAAAAAAAGATTTTTTTATTATGAAGGTAGAAAAATCAGCGGGACCGACCCGCGAGCGAAGCCGACGGGGAGTTCCAGGAGGTCGGCATGAGTTGGCCGTGCATACCGCTAAAGCCCTCAAACTCCGACGCTGGCGCTGAGGAGCTCGTACACGGCTGCAACCGGGCTGGCACGGCTTCCCCATGGCTCCTCTATCCCCCCAAGGATGCCATAGGCAGGCACACGCCGCTCATACCCGGAGCGGGCACACCGCCGCTGACATGCATCCTTCGCGGACCGGTAGTGCTTGTCAGCCGGCTGGACACAACGGGACTCGCCGCGGGCGCTGTGGAGCTCCCACAAGGAAGCTGCCGGCATGTACAAGCTCCCAAGGGGCCCCTCTATCCCCCCACGGGTGCAAAAGGCAGGCACACGCCGCTCATACTCGGAACTGGCTCCCGGCCGCTTTCGGAAGGAGACGCCGAGGTGGCCTTGCTCGTGCAACTCCAGGTGGGCTTGAGGCTTCCGAAAATGCCATAAAAAAAAAAAGATTTTTTTATTATGAAGGTAGAAAAATCAGCGGGACCGACCCGCGAGCGAAGCCGACGGGGAGTTCCAGGAGGTCGGCATGAGTTGGCCGTGCATACCGCTAAAGCCCTCAAACTCCGACGCTGGCGCTGAGGAGCTCGTACACGGCTGCAACCGGGCTGGCACGGCTTCCCCATGGCTCCTCTATCCCCCCAAGGATGCCATAGGCAGGCACACGCCGCTCATACCCGGAGCGGGCACACCGCCGCTGACATGCATCCTTCGCGGACCGGTAGTGCTTGTCAGCCGGCTGGACACAACGGGACTCGCCGCGGGCGCTGTGGAGCTCCCACAAGGAAGCTGCCGGCATGTACAAGCTCCCAAGGGGCCCCTCTATCCCCCCACGGGTGCAAAAGGCAGGCACACGCCGCTCATACTCGGAACTGGCTCCCGGCCGCTTTCGGAAGGAGACGCCGAGGTGGCCTTGCTCGTGCAACTCCAGGTGGGCTTGAGGCTTCCGAAAATGCCATAAAAAAAAAAAGATTTTTTTATTATGAAGGTAGAAAAATCAGCGGGACCGACCCGCGAGCGAAGCCGACGGGGAGTTCCAGGAGGTCGGCATGAGTTGGCCGTGCATACCGCTAAAGCCCTCAAACTCCGACGCTGGCGCTGAGGAGCTCGTACACGGCTGCAACCGGGCTGGCACGGCTTCCCCATGGCTCCTCTATCCCCCCAAGGATGCCATAGGCAGGCACACGCCGCTCATACCCGGAGCGGGCACACCGCCGCTGACATGCATCCTTCGCGGACCGGAAGTGCTTGTCAGCCGGCTGGACACAACGGGACTCGCCGCGGGCGCTGTGGAGCTCCCACAAGGAAGCTGCCGGCATGTACAAGCTCCCAAGGGGCCCCTCTATCCCCCCACGGGTGCAAAAGGCAGGCACACGCCGCTCATACTCGGAACTGGCTCCCGGCCGCTTTCGGAAGGAGACGCCGACGTGGCCTTGCTCGTGCAACTCCAGGTGGGCTTGAGGCTTCCGAAAATGCCATAAAAAAAAAAAGATTTTTTTATTATGAAGGTAGAAAAATCAGCGGGACCGACCCGCGAGCGAAGCCGACGGGGAGTTCCAGGAGGTCGGCATGAGTTGGCCGTGCATACCGCTAAAGCCCTGGAACTCCGCCGCCGGCGCTGCAAAGCTCGTACACGGCTGCAACCGGGCTGGCACGGCTTCCCCATGGCTCCTCTATCCCCCCCAAGGATGCCATAGGCAGGCACACGCCGCTCATAACCGGAGCGGGCACACCGCCGCTGACATGCCTCCTTCGCGGACCGGAAGTGCTTGTCAGCCGGCTGGACACAACGGGACTCGCCGCGGGCGCTGCGGAGCTCCCACAAGGAAGCTGCCGGTATGCACAAGCTCCCACGGGGCCCCTCTATCCCCCCACAGGTGCCATAGGCAGGCACACACCGCTCATACTCGGAACTGGCTCCCGGCCGCTTTCGGAAGGAGTCGCCGAGGTGGCCTTGCTCGTGCAACTCCAGGTGGGCTTGAGGCTTCCGAAAATGCCATAAAAAAAAAAGTTCCAGGAGGTCGGCATGAGTTGGCCGCTCCTACCGCTCTTGCCCTGGAAGTCCACAGCGGGCGCTGCAGAGCTCCTACACGGCTGCCCCCGGTCTTGCACAGCTTCCCCATGGCTCCTGTATCCCCCCCACGGGTGCAGGCACACGCCGCTCATACACTCTGGGGCTGGCTGACAGCCCAGGTGACATGCCACCTCCTAGCCGACCGGAAGTACATGTCAGGCGGCTTGGGACATAGTGGGACCCCCCCCCCCCCCGCTGGCGCTGTGGAGCTCATACACTGTTGCCACCGGGCATGCACAGCTTGCATACGGCTCCTCTACCCCGGGCTGCAATGGGCAGCACACCCCGCTCATACACTCTGGAGCTGGCTGACAGCAACTGCTGCTGATAATGATGATGACGATAATGTGCAAAGGGTTATCTATCGGCGGACAGTATCACACTCTGGCCCTGGAACTGTGCCACGGTCTGCCTCTGCTGTTCACTACCGCCTCTGACATTTTTGAACATACCCCACTTTAACTTGATTTTAAATGTTTCACTTTCAAATGTTTCACTTTCAGTAGCAGAAATGCCATTCTTTGACATTTGGGCCTTTTTATTGTCACTGCTGCTTGGTCACCAAATGGATCTCCTTGGATTGAGGCCTAGTCCTCTCCCCACCGCCCTGGAACTCTGCCCCGGCCTACGCTGCCTGCCGTCACACCCCTGGCCCTGGAACTCTGCCCCGGCCTACCTCTGCTGTTCACTACCGCCTCTGACATTTTTGAACATACCCCACTTTAACTTGATTTTAAATGTTTCACTTTCAAATGTTTCACTTTCAGTTGCAGAAATGTCATTCTTTGACATTTGGGCCTTTTTATTTTCACTGCTGCTTGGTCACCAAATGGATCTCCTTGGATTGAGGCCTAGTCCTCTCCCCACCGCCCTGGAACTCTGCCCTGGCCTACGCTGCCTGCCGTCACACCCCTGGCCCTGGAACTCTGCCCCGGCCTACCTCTGCTGTTCACTACCGCCTCTGACATTTTTGAACATACCCCACTTTAACTTGATTTTAAATGTTTCACTTTCAAATGTTTCACTTTCAGTTGCAGAAATGTCATTCTTTGACATTTGGGCCTTTTTATTTTCACTGCTGCTTGGTCACCAAATGGATCTCCTTGGATTGAGGCCTATTCCTCTCCCCACCGCCCTGGAACTCTGCCCCGGCCTACGCTGCCTGCCGTCACACCCCTGGCCCTGGAACTCTGCCCCGGCCTACCTCTGCTGTTCACTACCGCCTCTGACATTTTTGAACATACCCCACTTTAACTTGATTTTAAATGTTTCACTTTCAAATGTTTCACTTTCAGTTGCAGAAATGTCATTCTTTGACATTTGGGCCTTTTTATTTTCACTGCTGCTTGGTCACCAAATGGATCTCCTTACCTACCAGCAATCACCCTGGAACTCTGGCTGGGCATGGGGATGCAAGTTGCTCCCGCTGACTCCCACCGGGACCTACCTGCAATCACCCTGGAACTCTGGCTGGGCATGGGGATGCAGGTTGCTCCCGCTGCCCCCCTTCCACCCCACCGGGACCTACCAGCAATCACCCTGGAACTCTGGCTGGGCATGGAGATGCGGGTTGCTCCCCCTTCCACCCCACCGGGACCTACCAGCAATCGCCCTGGAACTCTGGCTGGGCATGGGGATGCAAGTTGCTCCCGCTGACTCCCACCGGGACCTACCTGCAATCACCCTGGAACTCTGGCTGGGCATGGGGATGCAAGTTGCTCCCGCTGCTCCCCTTCCACCCCACCGGGACCTACCACCAATCACCCTGGAACTCTGGCTGGGCATGGAGATGCAAGTTGCTCCCGCTGCCCCCCCACCGGGACCTACCTGCAATCACCCTGGAACTCAGGCTGGGCATGGGGATGCAGGTTGCTCCCGCTGCTCCCCTTCCACCCCACCGGGACCTACCACCAATCACCCTGGAACTCTAGCTGGGCATGGGGATGCAGGTTGCTCCCGCTGCCCCCCCACCGGGTCCTTCCAGCAATCACCCTGGAACTCTGGCTGGGCATGGGGATGCATGTTGCTCCCGCTGGCCCCCAACGGGACCTACCTGCAATCACCCTGGAACTCTGGCTGGGCATGAGGATGCAGGTTGCTCCCGCTGCCCCCCCACCGGGACCTACCACCAATCACCCTGGAACTCTGGCTGGGCATGGGGATGCAGGTTGCTCCCGCTGGCCCCCCACCGGGACCTACCTGCAATCACTCTGGAACTCTGGCTGGGCATAGGGACACAGGTTGGTCCCGCTGCCCCCCCTTCCACCCCACCGGGACATACCTGCAATCATCCTGGAACTCTGGCTGGGCATGGGGATGCAAGTTGCTCCCGCTGCCCCCCCCACCGGGTCCTTCCTGCAATCACCCTGGAACTCTGGCTGGGCATGGGGATGCATGTTGCTCCCGCTGGCCCCCAACGGGACCTACCTGCAATCACTCTGGAACTCTGGCTGGGCATAGGGACACAGGTTGGTCCCGCTGCCCCCCTTTCCACCCCACCGGGACATACCTGCAATCACCCTGGAACTCTGGCTGGGCATGAGGATGCAGGTTGCTCCCGCTGCCCCCCACCGGGACCTACCACCAATCACCCTGGAACTCTGGCTGGGCATGGGGATGCAGGTTGCTCCCGCTGCCCCCCCACCGGGACCTACCACCAATCACCCTGGAACTCTGGCTGGGCATGGGGATGTAGGTTTCTCCCGCTGCCCCCCCACCGGTACCTACCACCAATCACCCTGGAACTCTGGCTGGGCATGGGGATGCAGGTTGCTCCCACTGCCCCCCCACCGGGACCTACCACCAATCACCCTGGAACTCTGGCTGGGCATGGGGATGCATGTTGCTCCCGCTGGCCCCCAACGGGACCTACCTGCAATCACCCTGGAACTCTGGCTGGGCATGAGGATGCAGGTTGCTCCCGCTGCCCCCCCACCGGGACCTACCACCAATCACCCTGGAACTCTGGCTGGGCATGGGGATGCAGGTTGCTCCCGCTGCCCCCCCACCGG